>NC_141876.1:117894772-118197803 GCF_056163025.1 Triticum urartu | reverse complement strand
TGGCTGGCATGAGGTGATGACACCGGGGTCCCACACACATGTATCTTTACCATTGTAACCCTGGGGGCCTGTCTATAAGATCCCCCAAGAGCCCTCCATGAAGGGATCATCTTCTCCCCCCACACGCAATCCTTTACACACACAACCAAGAGAAGGAGAGAGCTAGCTATTCTTCCTCCTCCCATCAAACAACTCTAGGAGCGCGTTGGGATCACTTTGTGAGATCCATCTAGTACATCCGGCAGGACTAGGGGGTTTACCTCCTACAGAGGGCTCCGAACCTGGGTACATCGCGAGTCCCTCTCCGCCTGTCCCCGATCTCGCCTCCTGTACCCTCCGACATCCTTCGGCCCCAACCACGTTCGATAGGCCTACCCATGGCATCTGTCATGATCACACCACGACAAGTATCATAAAAGAACCTACAACAGTACTGCGACACACACACACACACACCACCACCACCACCACCACCACCAACAACAACAACAACAACAACAATAACAATAACAACAACTTTGGACGATTTCAAGTCACACAACTAAAGGTGTAGCCAGGTTTAACCAACGCCCCAGGCCAACATCATGCTACCATGATGAACAGTGGAAAACAGTGCTTATTGTGGCTATAGTCACCAAAGAGAATTGCTCCCACACCCTGGGCCAAGGCCCCTGTTGCCCGGGGCCTGGCTATGCTGCTGCACACAACCAAGTTGTAGCTCTCATAGCGGAACGAAAATATAGTTTAGACAGGTAAAATTAACAAATGCCTTACGAAGGCTAAAGAAAACCATATGGTGTCCATAACCCTTCCCAGACTAATTGCTTGTGATAATTGTCAAGGTGTAAACTCTGACAATAGATATAGGGGTGTGAATTTAGGATCATAGATACTAGTGAAAGTGCAAATGGGTGTACACACAAGGGTTTATACATGTTCAGGCCCTCTGTTGTGGAGGTAATACCCTACTTCCTGTTGTGATATGTCTCTTGTGTATAAGGATGATTACAAATGATGTGAACCCTCAGCCTGATGCATATCCATGGATATATAGGGACCATGAAGGAGGGTTATGACTGTTGGTGTTATTGATACCGACAATGGCTCGTCGATGGTTGACAGTTAGTGCTTGTGGTTACTATAAAGGGTAACAGATGTAGATAAGGCGTAGTGGAGATCGTGGGTAACGTCCCTCTTGACTCTTGTTTTGACCTGTCGTTGCACTAGAACGATGTAGTAATACCGGATGATGGTTCATGTCGACTGATTGCTCCACACCAAGTGGACCACAACCCATGCCGATGATGTTATATGGACCGTGACATATTTGGGCCCAGGCCTTCTGTTGGGCCATGTTGTCGTTGTGGCCCTACCCGGTGGGATTCCCTCGCCAGTAGCTCCCGATTCTGTCACGGTCTGGCTAAGGAAACTGGCTGAGCCATCAATGGAAGAATATTACGACTGACAATCAAACATGAATTGTCATTAAACTGCTCAGGAAGACACCCCGATGGACTCAAAAGGGAAAATATGATGCAAAGATTAGTTTAAACAAGACATGGAAAGGCTCAACGATACTAGATCATCTCTCGGAAGAGGTTGACTAGCGATCCGACTGAGGGTGTATCATAAAATCCGAATGATAAAGGATGATATTTGGACTTATTTGCGCTGAGAGATGCCAGTCATTATTCCGGAGGAACGCCATTCAGTTATCGAAACCACATCCAAGTGTACGAATTTTAGCATTTGGCACTTTGTGCCACGGAGGATGCTAATTTCGCCCCTTGTTAAAGGTGTCACCGAGTAATTAGGCAACCTTGTTGAGGCGGATATCAGCCCCATCTCCAGAGTGGATCTATCCCAACTGATGTAGCTTGTTCCAACCAGGATTCCATAGCACCTTTGATGCGACATATGCTAGGGACTAACCCGGTAAATCTCATGACGTCGGTTGATCCTGTCCTGAATAACAAAAACCGACTGAAAGAAACCCAAAGCATCGCATATGCGGATGACGTCACATTGAATCTTGAATGAGTCGTCACATCAATCCCATCAATCCCTCACATTGAATGCAAGAGTTTGACTAGTCAACTGGGGTTATTGATACGTCTCCAACGTATCTATAATTTATGAAGTACCCATTCTATATTACATGAGTTCTACATGGTTTTGGTGCATTTTTATATTCAAAACTTGAAACTTCATTGATTTACAAAATAGTTCGTCGATTTTGAAAAAAAAAACATTCAGTTTAGGAAAATTTTAAACGATTTTGAAAAAAAGTTCATCGATTTTGAAAAATGTTCGTTCAATTTTGAAAAAACTTCATCATTCTGAAAGTAAGGATCATCGATTGAAAAAGTTCATTCAATTTTGAAAGAGAAAAATAAAACAGAAAATAGAAAACAAAAAGAATAAAAAATTGAACAAAACTGTTTCAATAAAAAAATAAAAAGAAAAACAGAAAGAAAAAGAAGAAAAGAAAAGGAAGAAAGAAGAAAAGAAGGAAGACGATGTAACACAACATATCACGTGCCGAAGGTCGGATGCTCCTATATGGCGCGTGACGCACTGGCGAACATGCCAACGTGCACCCCTCCGCTCCCTAGCGCCCCTAGTGGGCCTGCCCACGAGCGGGGCTGAACGCCCCAGTTTTGTTAATTCGTTTTTTATAATGTTTCCTTTTCCTTTTTATTCAAATTAATTTGTAATTTTGAAAAGTGAATTTTGTAAAAAGATGTTCATGATTTCAAAATAATGAACTTTTTTTGAATTTAATGAGAATTTATATGAGCATTTTTCTAATAATGATAAACATTTTTTTTATATTTGATGAACAAAATTTGAAAACGATGCACATTTTTTAAACTTAATGAACAAAACTTGTATTCAAGAATATTTTTTTGAAAAATGGATGAACAAATTTTGAATTGATTGATTTTTTTTGAATTTGATCAAATCTTTTCCGAATTTATGAACAATTTTTGAAACCAACGACAAACAAATTTTGAATTTGGTGCACAATTTTTGAAATTGATGAAAAAAATTCGAATTTGATGAACATTTTTTGAATTTAATGAACAAATTTTGAATTTTGACAAAAAAAATTTCAATCCGACGAACAATAAAGGAATTTTATGAACATTTTTACACATTGATGAACATTTTTAAAATTTGATACAAAAATATGTTCATGAATTTTGAAAGAAAAGAAAAAAGGAAAAAGAACAAATTTTGAATTTGATGAACAAATTTTGAAATTGATTGAATTTGGTGAACAAATTTTGAAATCGAAGAATAAATTTTGAATTTGGTGATTTTTTTTTTAAATTGATGAACAAATTTCGAATTTGATGAACATTTTTTCAATCCGATGAACATATTTGGAATTTTGATGAATATTTTTCAATCCGATGAACAAAAAAAGAATATTATGAACATTTTTTAAATCGTTGAGAATTTTTAAACATTGAAGAACATTTTTTGAATTTGATACAAAAAAGTGTTCATGAATTTTGAAAGAAAGGTAAAAAAGAAAAAGAAAAAAAAAGAAAAGAAAAAGGGAAACAGAAAAGAAAAAAAAAGAAAAATAAAAAAGAGAATTAAAGAGAAAACGAAAAGAAAATAAACGGAATATGGGACGGCCCATACGAGCGCTCAGCGCGCTAGGGGGTGCGCGCCTGGTCGCTCGGCGGCGCCCTATGCGCCAAACTCGCCGAAGGTCCGGTGGTTAGCGCTGCTAATAATGATAGACCAGAAGGTCGCCAGTTTGAAACATTGCGCGTGCAAATTTTTGCATTACAAACATAAAAAAAAAAGAGAAAGATGGACCGGCCCAGCATGAACAAGAGGGTGTGCGTCTGTTTGCAAAACATGCTGAATAGGAAATGCCTGCATGGAATAACCCGCAGAGAGCGGGAGCAACTAGTTAACGAGCGCTCTTTCGGGAGTCTCGCAACGATCAATGTCACTTGGCGCGCTCTCAGTCATTCACCACGTGTCGCGCTCTGGACGCTCCCTTCGGATTTTGTTTTTTTTTACTTTTTCACACGTGTTTTTGGCATTTTAAACGGTTTTTTCGATGTTTTGGTTTTCCCCAGTCTTCCTTAACTTTTCAATAAAAAAAATTGCAATTTTTTTTGCGCGAAAAAGACGCGTTTTCTTTTTTTTCCTTTGTGAAAGTCATGGTTTTTTCCCGCGAGAGGCACACTTGTGCTTTAGTGAGAGTCACGGCCGTGCCATTTGAAAAAGGAAAAAACGTGTTTTCTATTTTTTTTTCTTTCGCGAGAGTCACGATTTTGCTTTCGCGAGAGGCACGGTTGTGCTTTCGCGAGAATCACGGCCGCGCCTCTCGGAAAGGGAAAAAATACGCGTTTTTTGTTTTTTTTCTTTCGTGAGAGTCACGGTTTTGCTTCCGCGAGAGGCACGGTTGTGCTTTCACGAGAGTCATGACCGTGCCTCTCGGAAACGGAAAAAATGTGTTTTCTATTTTTTTCCTTCCACGAGAATTACGGTTTTGCTTTCACGAGAGGCACGGGTGTGATTTCGCGAGAGGCACGAGTGTGCCTCTTTCGAAAAGGGAAAAGAACATGCTCCCGATTCGGTTTTTTCGCCCGGTTTTTTTTCATGAAAAAAAAAGTTCGTCAAAACCTATCAACATGGGATCTAGTTTTGAAGATCTCGACGCGAGGAATCCAATGATGAAAACAATTCGAGATTTGGACGCACGGTTTAAAAGATAAAGCGTTTTAAATAAACGAATCGATGAAAAATGGGAAAACTCCTAGGTTGCGACAAGTGGCGCGCTGCATGTGCGCCACTTGTCGCGACCTGGAAAAATGGAGTGTTCTTTCAACGAGTACTTCTGATTTTGACAGAGAGCTGCTATACGCTCGCGCGGTATGTAAAATTCGCACAAAAAGAAGGCGCTACCGATGGGGGAATCGAACCCGCGACCTGCTACATATACGGCAACACGCTAGCCACCACGTCAGGCGTATTACTCCGTAGGATTGGCAGCACCACATTTAAAAAAACTGTAAGCGGCGGCGAAAAATAAAAACCAGTCCGCCAAATTCCAAAAAATAAAACTTGCGGGAAAGAGATCCTACTCAAGTCCTCCTGCCAGAGAAGCGAGCACGTAACCACTGTAGTAACTGAGGTTTGGTATGTACAATGCCAGCCCGGAGTATATGAACTATAATCCGCGGCACATTAAACTTGTTTTAAAATTTGAAGCATATTTTTTAAAAAAGAAAATCTTTTTGAAACACAAACATTATTAGGGGACACAAATTTTTAAAAACAAACAGGAACAAAAAATTGAGTACATGAATATATAAAGATTATGAACTACTTTTCACAAACGCAAAACATATTTTGAAAACAATAACAAAATTGGAAAACCGAATTTTTTTCAAAATTAAACTATTTTTACAAAAATTGAGCTATTTTTGAATTTGGGAACTGGATTTCAAAAACACGATCTTTGTAAAACAAATTGTGAACAAACTTCCAAAACTGCAGTATTTTTTGAAATTTTTGAACAAAATTCGGAAACAGGAACAATTTTTTGAATTAGTGAAAAAAAACTAAACATGCGGACAATTTTTTGAATTTGTGAACAAATTTTGAATCCTGAACATTTTTTGAATACGTGAAATTTTTTATGAAAAGGAACAAAATTTGAATTTCTCAAACATTTTTCAAAAACATGAACATTTTTAGAATTTGTGAGCAATTTTTTAAAGCATAAACAATTTTTGAATCTTGAGAACAAATTTGAAAGCACGGACTATTTTTTGTAGCACGAACATTTTTTGAATCTTGAGAACAAATTTTGAAATAAAGAGCAATTTTGAAAAACCCTGAAAAAATTTGGAAATTTATTTTAAAGCGTGGACAATTTTTGAATCTTGAGAACATATTTTGAAATGGAGAACAATTTTGAAAAATCCCGAACAAATTTGGAAGTGCAAATATTTTTTGAATATGTGAATAAAAATTGAAATCCGGTACATTTTCTGAATTTCGAAAATTTTGAACTGTTTTGTGTAACGAGAACAAAATTTGAATTTTGAGAACATTTTTCAAAAACTGAACATTTTTTGGAAACACGAACAAAACTTAAAATTTTCGATTTTTTTAAAAAAGAGAAGAGAAGAAAAATAAATAAAAAATAAAATCCTAATCATTTTGTAAAACCGCGAACATGTTCTGTAAAAGAAAAATAAACTTGAAAAAGAAAAGGGAACAAAAAAACAAAAAAATGAAAAAGAAACAGAAACAGAAACGAAAAATAAGAAAAGAAAAAAAAACAGAAAAGTGGAAAACCAATAAGAGAAAAAAACCGGTTCATGGAGCCTTCTAGAGGGTTCACAAAACCAGAGTGGTGCAGTTCGTGAGCTATCTACGTAAGTGGACCGGCCCAAAGCATTGCTCGGTCGCTCGCCCATGTGCGAAGCGCCGGCAGTTTGCCGCTATGAGCGGCCAATTGGATTTTCCTAACCCGCAGGCCTATTTCTCACCCGTATCGAGATGTAACTCCATCTCTCGCTTATGGGTGCGAGGAAACGGGCTGGCGTAATACTGTAGTGCCGCTGGTTTGATTTTTTATTTATCTTTTTTACTATCGGATTTCACTATTTGCATCAATTTTCTTTGGGTTTTCCAGGTTTCTATTTTCATTCTTTTTCTTTCTGTATTTATATGTTTCTTTATTTTCTTTTTTGACACATTTCTACTTTTTTTCTATACACAGTCTACATTCTTTGTATACATCAGGTAAAAATTATTTTTCATGCAAATTTTTTAAGTACATGATTTTTGTTTGAATATATGTTTGGTGTCTATTTTTCATGCAAATTTATATTTTGTATATATATATATATCAAAAATGTCTTTAAAATTTACACTTAGAATTTTTCAAATACTTGATTAATATTTTTCACATTCATATTCATATATTTTTTGAATGCATTTTAGAAACTTTTAAAATACACGTGGAATTTTTTTGTGGAATGATACAAAACATTTTCTGAAGCCATGCGATTTTTTTACATGGTATATAAGATTTTTTAAAAATTTCACCAACTTTTATTTGAAATGCGTGTACATTTTAAAATATAGCGTATATTCTTTTTGAAAGGTATAAAAAAACTTTTAAATTAGTTAATTTTATTAAATTGTATAAACACAATTTGAAAATTGGCACTCATATTGTTTTGAAATGTGAGAACATTTTTAGAATTCTATGTACATTTTTTTAGTGCTAACAATTTTTTTACACCATGCAATTTCTTTAATCATGATTGTGAAATGTTTGAATTAATTTTAAATTATTAGAATGTATTTGTTCAAAACAGTTTTTGGAATATATGTACAAAAATAAAGGAACTAACATGCAGGGAGCTACAAGGCCCAATAGTAGCAAGGGTTAAGGCGGGTCGAAGCATAGTGAAGCTAAGTATCACCCCACCTGCGACTTCTTGAATGCTGATCTGGGCTCGACGCCTTCGCAGATATGGAGATCAATCTTAGAAGGGCGAGAGGTCCTGGTTCAAGGTCTCATCCGACGCATTGGAGATGGTCAAACCACAAATATTTGGCAGCATAACTGGCTCCCGAGACCATCGAATATGCGTCCCATTGTAAGTCGAGTACAAAACCCACCAGAGTATGTTGGGGAGCTTATCTTACCAGGGGCGGTATGGGACCAGGCTACCCTGGCGGAGATGTTTTTACCCAATGATGCTGCACCGATCATGTCAATACCACTATGTACACGCCATATTGAAGACTTTTGGTCTTGGGTACATGAAAAGAATGGGATATTCTTAGTTCGTTCAGCTTACCGGATGCTTGTGGACACGAAAATGAGACGGGAAGCCTGGCTCGAGGGCCGGCCGGATTCGTCAAACACAGAGAAGGAGCAAAAAGAGTGGATGAAGCTTTGGAAAGTAGATGTCCCCTCTAAGGTTAAAATCTTCTTATGGAGATTAGCACAACAGTCCATTCCCACATCTGATCTGTTGCATGACCGAAACATGTCGACGACGACAAGCTGCGGCCTATGTGGGGCAGAAGACTCATGGCGACACTCACTACTCCATTGCACAGTGGCACGTTGTGTTTGGGCACTCCAAGACTCGGATCTAGTGGAAGCCTTGAACAGTACCACGGAACCTGATGCGAAAAGGTGGATTTTTGCTCTTTTAGATATTTTATCTCTTGACGAATTCACCCAGGTGCTGGTGACACTTTGGTCGATATGGTATTCGAAAAGGCAAGCCCTGCATGACCATATTTTCCAGAGCCCCCAAGCAACTCATAACTTTATCATGAAGTACGTGAGGGAGTTGAGGGAATGCAAACCTAAACAAGCCAAGGCGGTTCCTGTTCCTCGACGCCAAGGACAGTCCAGGTGGGTTCCTCCACCCGTTGGAACGGCAAAGATCAGGGTCGACGGGGCTGTCTCTCGGGATCTGAATGAAGGCACATTTAGCGCTGTCTGCAGAGATTCAACAGGAACCTTCCTGGGGGCTTCAGTCATAAGAAGCAGGGGAGTTTCCGATCCAGCCACGATGGAAGCTCTAGCTTGTCAAGAAGCCCTGGCATTGTCCATGGATCACGCCTTACAACAGGTGGTGGTCGCGTCGGACTGTCAGGGTGTGATCCAAGATATCAAGAATAGCACAGGCGGTGTTTATGCGAGTATCAACAAGGAGATAGCAGAAATGTCTAGTAACTTTCAACAATGTTCCTTCATCTTTGAAGGACGAGAGTCTAATATCGAGGCACATAGCCTTGCTAAACATGCTTTTGGTCTGGACTACGGGCGCCATGTGTGGCTCTTAAACCCACCAGACTTACATTGTATTCCCATGAATTTGTTTGATCAATAAAGCAAAGTATGTTTAGACTCAAAAAAAATTGCTAAACGGGCAGGGAGAGTTTAGGAGACCTCGTTTTTTTCAGCCTTCTTCACTTTTTTTTGTTTACACTTTACATAAAGAATTTTGTAAAAATGCCCGTCAAGCATTTGAAAAATGTTAAATGTTATAGACAAATGTTTCTCATGTATACGAAAAATATAGAATGTGTATGAAAATGTTGATCACATATTCTTTAATAAAGGATTTGAAAAGTTGGTAATGTAAAGATTGCAAAATGTTAATAAAGCATTTGAAAAATGTTATATGTGTATAGGAAAAGTGTCTGTCATGTATACGAAAATATATATACAATACAAAAACAATGTGTATGAAAAAAATATTGATCACGTCTTTAAAAAATATTAAATGTGTAAAGAGAAATTATTTATCATGTATACAAAAAATATACAATGTGCATGAAATTTTTTGATCACATATCTATATATCTTATATAGACAAACCCCACTACCAATCATTAATTGCTATTTTCCTACTCTCACAATAATCCACGTCACCAACAAATTTTTAACCATTAACGACCACATCGTATGGTTGAGATCCATTGTGCAAGGAGTCTCCCAACACAAATTGCCTTCAATGTTCTTCCATGCAAAACTCCTGTTGCATTGCTGTTCCCACCTCAGCTGCATCGATTTACTTTTCAGTAGGATGAGATTCTTACACCATTGGCTCACTTGCTATGATAATTATTATTTTTCTGAGCACCCCCTTGCATGATTTACTCCATCGTTTTGGGTTAGTTGTTATCCTTCTACTTTGTGTTGCACTTCAGGCTAATGAAAATTGCAGTACGACCTTATGCAGTTTCCAAAATCTCAACAATAAATATATTTGTGAAGGTTATTCCATATATAATGTGCAGCTGCCCATGTGCGAGTATTAGAGTTTAGCTCAGTATTGATTCCTAGGAATTCCTGCTGCAATGTGTGGAGCATTTGTCTAGTTAAAAAATGTAATCAACATTTAAAAAAAATGATAATCAAGTATTTGACATAGGTTAATCAAGCATTTTTTTTGCGGGCAGTTAATCAAGCATTTGAAAAATATTAAATGTGTATAGAAATATGTTTGTCTGGTATACAAAAAATATATACAAAACAAATACAATATGCATGGAAAAATGTTGATCATGTTTACAAAAAATGTTTCCGGAGTATACAAAAAATGCACATTGTGTGTGCAAAATGCTTATTGCCATAAAAAAACATAACCGTGTATTAAAAAATGTTGAACATGTATTCAAAAAATGTTAATCTTAAATTTGAAAAATGTTAAACATGTATATAAAAATTTATTAGATATATACCAAAAATGTACAATGTGTATGAAAAACATTAATCATAATGAATGTTAGTTTACAAAAAATAATCATATATTTCAACAGTGTTAAACATGTATATAAAATATGATCTTCAAGTATACGAAAAATGTAGATTGTATTATGAAAAATGCTGGCATGTGTTGATAAAAAAGAAACAGATGAAGATCGACAGAAGAAACAAAGAAACCAAATAAAAACAAAAAATAACGGAAACAAAAAAAATTAAAATAGAAGAAACCCAATAAGAAAGAATGGAAGCAATGAAAAATCGAGAAATATAGAAGAAAAACGAAGAAGACCAATAAGGAAACAATAAAAGCCTAAGATAAAAAGATAAACTAGAAAAGAAAAGAAAAATACCAATGAAAATGGAGAATGAACAAAAGGAAGCCAGAAAAAGAACAAAAAATAAAAAACCAATCCTTTGAAGAAACAAAAAAAACCAAAAGAAAAGACCAAAATAAACAAAAAATAAAGAAAAATAAACAAAAAGGAAAAGAACCCACAAAAAAGAAAAGTAAAAATGTTGAACATGTATTAAAAAAATTTAATCTTGAATTTTTTTAAACATGTATATAAACATTTATTAGATATATGCCAAAAATGTGCAATGTGTATGGAAAATATTAATGATAACGAATGTTAGTTTACAAAATAATAATCATATAATACAACAATGTCAACTATTTATATAAAATATGATCTAGAAGTATACAAAGAATGTAGATTGTATTACGAAAAATGTTGGCATGTGTTGATAAAAAAGAAACCGATGAAGATCGACAGAAAAAATAAAGAAAAACAAAGAAACCAAAAAAGGAAACAAAAAATGAAAAATAGAAGAAAACCAATACGAAAGAATGGAAGCAATGAAAAATCGAGAAATACAGAAGAAAAATGAAGAAAACCAATCTTTACCTAATAATAAAGCAAATTGTGTTTCTTTCGTCCGTCATGGCATTTTTCAGAAAAGTCCCTGTATTTTAGAGAATTCAACCCGCAGTCCTGTTTTAAGTTAAAACAAATCATTATTTTTGTTTTTATACAAAAGTCCCTGTCTTGTGTTGAAATCAACCCGACGTCCGGATTTAAGTCACACCCGAACCATTATTTTACATTTTTCGAACCCCCCTAATGTTTTAGATAATTCATCCACGGATCATATTTAAGTCAAACAAATGCTTTTTAAAAGCATTCATATCTTTTACCATAACTCCAATTTGAACATGTTATATATGAAATTTGATTAGAAAAATATGTAGAATATGAATATGAGATTATTTTTACCTGTTAACTATTTTTAAATATTATTTTGTAATATATTTGAGTCAAAGAAAATGATTTTCTAAATTATCTATATCTTTTAAACCGTAACTTCGATTTTAACATATTATATATGAAATTTTATTAGAAAAATGTGTGGAATCTAAATATGATGTTAATTTTACCTGTTAAATATTTTAAAAATATTGTTGTGGAAGCAAACTTATAATTTATAGCGCAAGGTTCGTTTTTTTTTCATACCGGCGGCGATCCGGATTGCAAATAAACACCCAACTATAACCATATGCGGAAAAGAAAACATCGATAACAACACATGCATACCTTTGAAAAATGTCGCAGGGGAAAACAACAGATTTCTCATCGCGAGAGTGAGAGAAAGCGAGCGAGAGAGAGAGGGAGAGAGAGAGGGAGAGAGACGCCTTAGGATTAACCATATTCAACACACATTTTTTTGTTTTGTATGAACATCGAGGCCGTCGCCAGTGAGGATGAGAAGGAGGATAAGCGACAACACAAATATGATGCCTCGGAAAAATAAAGGAGATGGACCTATTGTGATCTTGAGTGATGGTTGTTGAGTCAAGAAGATGTGTTATGTTTTCTCTCCCGTTACAACGCACGGGCTCTTTTGCTAGTTAAGAAACAATAAAAGCCTAAGATAAAATATTAAATAGAAAAGAAAAGAAAAAAACCAATGAAATGGAGAATAAATAAAAGAAAGCCAGAAAAAGAACAAAAAATAAGATAACCAATCCTGTGAAGAAACAGAAAAACCAAAAGAAAATACGAAAATAAACAAAACATAAAGAAAAATAAACAAAAAAACCAAAGAAAAAGGAAAAGAAAACACGAAAAAAGAAAAGAAAAACTATGCCACACAGGGCAACCCAATGAAAACAGTGCTACAGAACTGGGCTGACCAATTATTGGAAGCGAGATATAGGGCCAGTTCTTTTCGCAGCTTAAAAAATAAGCTGCCTCTTTCCAGCTTAAAAAATAAGCCGCTCCTTAAATTTTTTGAGACTTCTAAATTAATTATTCCATAACTAGTTTAGAAGCCCCAATGAATAAAAGAGGCGGCTTATGGGATAAACTGAAGAGGAGGCGGCTTATTTTTTAAACTGCGAAAAGAACTAGCCCATAGTCTTGACGCTTGAAGCGGGACCTGCTGTGCTGGCATTTCCTATTCGGCTTTGCAGACGCCTATTTCTTCGTTGTGTGCAAACAGGAGCACAAGCCCCGCCGCTGTGGGCCGGCCCGTTCTTCCTTTTTCTGATATAAAGGCAAAAAAACCGCGCAGGATGAACAGCCTCTGAGATAACAACGGGAGCACCTATTTGAGACATTTCCTATTTAGCGCTGCAGGCGCCGGTTATAGCTGTTTCCGCAAACTGGCGCCTGCAGCCGCGTTAGCTGGGCCTGGTCCATCTTTTCCTTTCCTTCCTGTCGTCAGGACAAAAAAAAAGGAGCGCTTTCAATTGGAATCGATCCCATGACCTCGCCGTTGTTTGTCTAACACACTAACCACCCCACTACCTCGCATTAGTTGCTAATCTTCTGCTTCTTCGCGATTTTCTTCTTATAACTATTCCTTTTTCCTTTTTATTTGGAACGATTTTGTTATGTTTTTTGTTCCTTTTCTTTTTCTTTCTCTTCGGAACGTTTTTTATTTTTTCTTTTGCTAATTTGAAATAACGTTTTTTTTAATCGTTGATCTCTTTTTCAAAATCGGTGAACTTTCTTTCACAGTCGATGAACTCTTTTTCAGAATCGATGAACTTTTTTCTTGTTCGATGAACTTTTTTCTAAATTGATGAACTTTTTTCAAAACCGATGAACTCTTTTCACAATCCATAAACTTTTTTCAGAATCAATGAACTTTTTTTCTAAATTGATAAACTCTTTTTCTAAATTGATGAACTCTTTTTTCAAAACCGATGAACTCTTTTCACAATCCATGGACTTTATTTCAAAATTGATGAACTCTTTTTCAAAATCGGTGAACTGTTTTTCAAAATTGATGAATTTTTTTCAAAATCAGTGAACTCTTTTCCAAATAGGTGAACCTTTCTCAAAATTGATGAACTTATTTCAAAATAACTTTTTCCCCAAAAAACAATGATTTTTTTGGTTAAAATCGATGAGCTTGTTTTGCTATAAAGAATAAAAAAATTATATTTGTTATAAGGTAACGTTTTACTAAAGGAAACATTAACTAGGACGGTTTTCTAGGACGGTTTTCTTTGTAGTATGCAGAAGAGCTAGGATGGTCAAGTGGTTATGGCGTTAAGCTGTGAATGTTGTTGTGCAGGGTTCGAATCACATTATGCCTCAAACAGACGCACCTTCGCACAGAACGTGCGTGACAGGGCCGGCCCATTCGGATTAACTCGCGCTAGCAAAATTTGGTAAAAAGAAAATTCTGCCAGAGCTGCAATTCGAACTGCAGACGTACCGCATGTGCACGCATCTTGCTAGCGAACACACCCACTGATCCTTCGTGGTAAATATTTGGCTCGGAGATAACGACCTAAAAACAGCGGCGTAAATTGAGCATTACTTCAAAACTGTAAACAATTTTTTGAAATTACGATTACTTTTTGATAAACATGGACCAAATTTAAAATTTCTGAAGATCTTTTGAAACTGTGAATAAATTTAAATTCCTGAAGATTTTTTGAATGTGTAAACAAATTTGAAAAACTGTAGATCTTTTTAAAATCCGAACAATTTTCATGACGCAAACATTTTATAAATTTAAAGAACATTTTTTTCGTAAATCAAAAATAATATTCCAAATTCGAGAATATAATTTGAAGAAGCAAACATTTTTTAAATTGGTGAACAAAAATTAAAAACAGGTACAACTTTTGAAATGCAGAACAAAATTTTACATTTTGAGAACAAATTGAAAATTGTGAAGATTTTTGTAAACGTGAACAAAAATTGGAAAATGGAAACATTTTCTGTGAAACGTGAACAAATTTTCAAATGCCGGAACATTTTGGAAAATGTAATTTTTTTTAAATTGGTGAACATATTTTGAAAATAGGTACAACTTTTGAAAGAAGAACAAATTTCTGAACTTGAGAACAATTAGAAAATTCCGAAGCTTTTCTGTATATGTGAACAAAATATTGCAAATGGAAACATTTTTTGATAACTTCAAACATTTTTTGTAAAACACGAAAAATAATAACTTCAAACATTTTTTGCAAACATTTTTTAAATTGGTGAGTAAACTTCAAAATGGGTACATATTTTCAAATGCAGAACAAAATTTTGAATCTGATACAATTCGAAATCTAAAGATATTTTGTTTACATGAATTTTTTAACAGGGAAACATATTTCGAAAATTAAAAAAAACATTTGTATAACAGGAATAATTTGTAGTGCTTCGAACAATTTTGAAAATACTGAAAGAAAATTGGAAACGGAAAAAAAATAAGTATTTGGATTTTTTTTTGAAATTGCACAACTAAAAGTAACAAAAAAGAAGAAAGGAAAATGGAAACAGGAAAAAAAAAGAATAAGAAAGGGGAAAAAGAAAAAGAAACAGAAAAATAGGAAAAGAAACCGGTTCAGGATTCGTCTGGAAGGATCCCAAAACCGAGAAAACCGGCTAGGAATCTTCTGGAACGTTCCCAAAACCGAACTGCCAGATGTGTAGATGGGCCGGCCCAATCAATCGCGCCCCTGTGCGTCTGGTCGACACTTTGACGCAGAGAGCGTCAAATAGGTTTTTCCGATAACAACCACCGCGACACCTCACCCAATTTTTTAATCATAGGTTTTCACTTATTTTTGTCTTCCTTTTTCCTTTTTTTTTCCTCGAATTGGTTTCTTCAGTTTTTTTATTTTCTTTTTCTAAATAGATGCACATTTTTTATTAGCAAATTTGAGAAGTTATTTTTCAATCTTAGGAACTTTTTTTAGACTGATGAACTTTTTTCTAATTCGACGAATATTTTTCAAATTTGATGAACTTTTTTTATAATTTGATTAATTTTGATTTCAAATCCGATGAACTTTTTCCAAATTTGATAAAAAATCCTTCAAATTGGAAGAATGTTTTTCAAATTTGATGAATTTTTTTCAAATTTGATTTGCTATTTTCCCAAAATCGATGAACTTTTTTCACATTTTATGTACCTTTTGCCAATTTGTGAACTTTGTTTTCTATATTAATGAACTTTTTAAAAATCGATGAACTTTTTTAAATTTGGCGTTTTTCAATTATTATGAATTCTTTTCAAAATTTACATTTTCCTTTTAAATAATCTATACTGGGTATATGATATATGCTATGTGCAGTATTTAAAGTGTTAAATAGTACTGTTTCCTGGTATTAGGCAACAAGTTGTGGCTAATATAGTGGTTACCACAACAAGGAGTCACTCTACTCCCCCTTATCACAATATTTTTGCTTCGCGTTTCTTTTTCCAGAATGTTGGTGGGCCGGCCCTCTAGGCACCGCGCGTGGGTGCCGGTTCCGCTCAGCGGCGCTTAAAGCGCCAATTAGGAGCTCCCTGCTGTTTGCCTAAAAAAAAGGAGCTCCCTGCTGTGCTCTCAGAGTAGTCGATACATAGCCGTTCCTAGAATAGTCGACCCAATGTCTATGCAGAGCACTGAGGGCCGGGCCAATGACTGTTATATTTTCCAGCCATTATTTCAAGTTTTCACGGTTATCAACGGTTCTTTCTCTTCCAATTCAGCCAACATTTACTTTATTTTTCCTTTTCTTTTCCTTTTCCATTTCCTTTTCTGATTTAAATTCTATTTTTCTATTTTATTTTATTTTGTAAACATGAAATGTTTAGATATACTTTTAACATCTTCTACATTAGTTTATTTTTAATAAATTATTTTTAACATATTAATATATTTAATATATTTCATATTTTTCAAATATGTAACATTTTTCAAATATGTAATATTTTTCAAATATGTGATGTTGAATACGAAATTATTTAAAAAAATATGTGGTGACCCATTATTTAATACATGATTAACGTTTTTTTAATATGCGAAGGACATTATATTATTTTCATACATGATTGTTTCTAACACAATAAAGAATTTTGATAAAGGAATCATTTTTAAATACATGACAATCAGTTTTTGAATATGCGATGATTTTTTCCCAAACACCGTATGGAGATCTTATATTTAAGACAATGTGCATTTTTAATTTTTCGTTGCAATATTATTTTCTTTTCTAAAAATTGATATTTTTTAAAATGGTGAAATATGAACCAACCCAACCCTTGACATTGGTGTTTCCTCTGCTATTCCGTGAACTCGATGTTGAATAGGGCGTTAGAGATAGTCAACCAAACGTGCAAGTGATGCGCATGTTGGGCCCCACCCATTTTTAAGGTTTCCTCTCGTTTTTTGTCCCTTTCCTTCTGTTGTACCTTTTCTTTTCTTTTTCCCTTTTATTTTTTTATTTTTCCTCTTTTCATGTTTTTATTTTATTCCCAGCTATTTTTTATCTTGATTTACGCTTTTGTGTTTTCACCTTTCATATTTTGAACATTTTCCTCACAGTATATCAACGTATATTCGCACATGTATGATTTTTTTATCTACAAGTCTTTTACTAAAGCATGAATCTATCCCTAATAATAAAGTACGGATTGACTCCGTGGGTTCACCGTCACAATACGCTTTTTTCCATGTGTTTACGCTTTCAGTTTGAATTTAAAACATATACACGAGGTGGTACTAATGTTGCCATCGGTATAGATTCAACAAATTACGTTTTTCTATCCGTTATGGGCTTTGCCCCACATGGGCCGAGACTCCTTTTTAAGTTGGCATATGAGAAGATTCAACCCACGATCCTTTGTCCCAGCACAACAGTTACCCAATTGCTCCAGTGCTAGCCCTCTCGGCCCCCAAGCCGCTCGCCCTCGTCGCCGCAGCCGGCCTCCATGCATCGCCTCAACGCCCGACGCTCGAATCACGCAGCCCTCCACCAGATGAACGCTGCCCGCCACCACTAGATCGTTGCCGCCATGCCAATCCTCTGTCCCTGAGGCGACACCAGCTCCGAGCCGCCGTGGATCTCGTGCTGATGGGTGATTGGGCTGGCTGTCTTCCCCCGCACAAGAACGCGAGACGCCCAAAAGCTACTGTTACCTCCGCCGCCGCGCCCCCATCCCTCTGGTCCGGCAACCCTCTCCTATCCCCAGTCGCCGTCATAGTCCCCTGCCACCGATCCGACGCGCGGGGGAGGGAGCCATGCAAAGCGCCAGGCCGGCCAAGGCGCGGTGGAGGAGGAAGACGAGGGCGCAGGATCGTCAGGGGAGGACGCAAGAAGGCGGCCGCGCCACACCTGCTGTTCGTCGTCGCGTCGTGCTGGAGGCCATGGTCGTGAGGCCCCAAGTGTGCGTCATCACGCTATAGATCCTCTCTAATCCTTTTTCCGTCTCATATATCAATGGCATTTGAACTTCAGATTTCCATCAGCTCAGCAATTGATCTGAAAAATGTTCATGGACTTATGGTCCAATTCAGTCCAGAATCTTGGATAACTTCTTCACCAACTTATGTTCCATTCTACATTAATACCATGGAAAAAAGGCCAATATAGTGGTTTTAAGCAGGATGAGTGCTTACGTTTTTTTTTATTTTCTACTCGGTGCAACGCACGGGCCCTTTTGCTATAATAATAAAGTACGAATTGAGTCTGTTGGGTTCACCGTCGCACACATTTTGCAAAGAAGTCCTTGTGTTTTCTGATAATTAAACCTGCAGTCCCTCATTAAACTCCCACGCAAGAGGGAAAAACGGTTCGCTGAAAAAAAAACACATCGGCCTCCTCTCCTCGACCCTCGCGTGTGCCTAGGCCAGAGCCAATCCCCCAAGCCGCCGCCACACCTCAACCTACTCGCCGCTGCCGCCGCCCACTGGTCGTCCCACCGCACTAACCTAACCACCTCCGTCTCCTTCCACGACTGGATCGACATCGCCCCCGTCCAATGGATGCGGCCCCCGGCCCCCATAGATTTAGACTTCACCCCCTTCCTCTAGATGCCCAAGGTGAAGCCGACCCCGACGCCTCTACCTCAAGTCTACCCCCGGCCCCTCTCCCTTCATGCGCACGCTGGCGAGATCAAGCATAGCAGTTTGCGGGAATTCGGCCGCGGATCTGAGCATTAAGAGCCGCTGCCAGGCCACCCGGTGTGCCACTGATCTCGTGCGGCGCCGCTTGAAGCTGCCCTGCTCGCTGCCCTCCATGCATCGCCACCCTGGTCTAGGTCTAGCAGATGAACAGAGGATGGCCTGTTGTCGGACGCAAGCATCTCATGGTGCACCTGCCCTCTCCTTTGACACATGGATAGTTGCGACCTTGTGACTGCCGTGAGTAGTGCTGAGGACTTGGGGGTATTTCTTCTTTTTCCCTTCGATCAATATCTGTTTAGAGATTTGTTATAACCAAATGAAGAAAAGGATTCGGTTATTCTAAAAATATGCCCACCAATATATAGGTTATTAGGAAGGCTCTTTGCAAGCATAAAGTGAATCTCTAACAGTCAACTTCTTAATATAGGTTGGCAAGTACATGTGTTTATATTTCTGAAAATATATTACCACTGTAGATTTTGATGAAAAATATATTCCCTGCCTTGCAGTTTTATGTGGTGAAAGTTTTAGAGGCTGTCCATAGCTTTCCAAAGGTACCTCAGTGTTCTATGGTTAGAAATAGAAGATAGCGTACAGGAGGCCAAATCTTGACATGGTTCAGTCATCCACATATTACAGAAACATCAGATCGGATTTAACAACTATCTTTGGAGTAGCAGACACATATATATAATTTAGAAAAGAGTGGTCTACAGTAGAGAAAGAAAATGACCTTGAAGGCATGCAGTGGCAGTTTTGCACCTCCTTCCTGATGACATTGAGCTTAGAGTTGATGAGCTCAGCTCCCTCCGAAGTGCCTCTTTTCCCAATTGTTGGCTGCACCAGACTGCCAAAAGATGAAATTTGGATGGTTTCCATAATTTTGCACTATGCCCAGTTGCATGCCGGTGATCTCTTGAGGACGGCCAGCCGAGGTTAAGCTCGGCGACCTCGCCATGCGGGGTGTGAAGATGCCAATATCAAGATTCAAGAACTTAGATATTTGGCCGGCAGGACGTTGTTAACATGGCATGGCTACCGTGAACAGACTTTATCCCATGAAGGCCTAATTTCTGGATGTATTGGCCAAAGAAGGTTTCAACGATATGCATGTACTGCGGATTGGTTGAAGTATTACTTGATTTCTCTTTTGGCACTAAAAAAGAAACGTGGGAGAAAAAAATTGCTGGCCTAATACTAAAAGGAACATCAGGGAGACAGGAGCGGGCAAGCCCCGAACGCTTGCGTGATGCATTGCATGCAGGTTTGCTACTGCATGCGCTGCTCATGCCCAACAAAACAAAACATCTCAGAGCTTGACGTACACACAGAAAGCAAATGAACACGAACCTACGATGTACAGCGGGAAACTGAACGTCTTTCGGACACTGCTGAATTTGCCTATATATACATGTTGATATATACCACCAATGTGTTCTGTGAACGGACACTGTTGAGCTTGCCGATATATACACGTTGATATACCACCAATGCCAAAACACATTTAGAAGTCATGGGCATAGAGTCTGATCTAACTCAAGTTGTTGTTTCAGACAAGGAAGAAGATGTCATGCTTAGCGTGCTAGCTTGAAGGTATGGAGGAATAATTGCGTCTAGTTAAAATTACTTCAACAAAAATGTTATGTGTATAATATTTTTATTGCCATGTCTTCTTTGTTTGGGCCAAGCCAAAATAATAATAAAAAAACACAATAACTCTTCCCAAACTACGAACTATATTTAAAAACATTTAACATAATTAGAAAAATACTTTAAAAATTGCACACAGGTGTATATTTAACACTCTTTAAAAACTGGTCAAAACCCCAAAATTTGTTCCAATTTTTTTAAAATACATTTAGAAATATTCACAATTTTAAAAAATATGTTCAAAAATTGTTCTCCCTAAAAAATACAATTTTAATAAAGCCTTCACTATTCATATATAAAATAAATAAATATCCATGATTTTCCGAAAAGAAAAATAAATAAAAAGTATTCACAGACTATCCCATGAACCACTACTCTTCTATCAGACGAAGAAAGCTAAAGTGGCTTCTTAACGTCCTAATTTCGGACACCAAAAGGTAATAATCGATGTAACCTTATTATCAACGTTTATCAGAATTGAATAAAAAAAGGAGCGTAATAACAGATGGATCAGGTTTTGCGAGTTTCTATGCCCGTTGCAACGCACGGGCATTTGTACTAGTTATTTTAATACATGAACACAAAAAATATCTTTTATATGTATGGACATTTATAAGGGCATACGTAAATATTTTTTATTTTTGGGGTCACCGGATCCACGCGTGTGAATAATTTTATGCCAAAGTAGCTTAATGTTTTAGGTTGTTCATTGTCTTGACTTCCACGGCGGCAATGGTGGCGCTGAATAGAATTTCTTCATATCCTACTTCAATGAGACGATTGGTCCTATGGTTGGGCTTAGATCTGGAATCCAATCTGTTCAATAAAGAATAGTGTGGTAGCGGCGACATTCTTGTGGTGGACTTGTGTCATCAGACTTCGCCGTTGCGACGGCGTCCGCTCCAGCGCCGACGCGGAGCTTGGGAGGTAGTCGAGGAGTGGATGCAGATTGGGGTCTGCATCGACGGCATCTGGAAGATGATGGATCGTGTGCTGGGTTCGTGGTACGTGGATGACAGGTATGGTTTCCTCCTCCGACGTCTTAGTCATGTGGGGGTGCCAGATCTGGAGTTCGATGGCACGTCCGGGGTGTTGCCCCGGTCTGATTTGTTCTAGAGTAATGGTTTCACCTTTGGAGAGCCACCTTGAAGGTCCGCAAAGCTATTTATCAGCGATGGAGTTGCGTCGAGCTCGGGTGTGGAGGTGATCCGTCATTATTCCCTTTGGTGGCTACTGTGGTGGTGCCATAGACAGGTGACAGGCGTTGGTGTCAAGTTTAGAGGTTTCTTCGGTCTTGTTTATAATTTTACTTCTTGATTGTTGTTCCTTTGTGCAAAGGCTAGCATTCTGCTATTTGTTCAGTTTTGTCAGGTCGGTATGTATGTGGCTTGTACTATGATTCTTATGTTATAAATGAGACACGTATTACCATGTAAAAAGAAAAGAAAAAAATTCTGCCATTTTTAGTTCTAAATTAAATGTGTGAAAACACATTTTCTAGTATGTTTGTTGAATTAAAAACATTATCATAAAAATAAAATAATTAAACTCAACTAACAACTTCATTTTTTTAGAAAAGGAGGACTGCATTTTGGGCGATGCATGTAACCATTTTATTAATTATTCACAAAGACCTTAGAAAGTAGTACATCAGGTAGTCTGAAGCCACCATCTTAGCAACCTATGTCGCTACTCCTATCCACCTGATGAAGGGGTGCCGATAGTCCAAGGCTAATACCAAACAGACATCACACACATCCCTAACATCTAAAGCCAAAGACCTCAACCAAGCCACATACTGGGTTTGGGGCACAAACTGGTCCGACGCACTCTCCGTGTCGTCGCCGTCATCAACACCAATCCATCTTCAGAGAAGAAAATAACGCAGCAATCTTGCCAGGCCTCTCTGCCATAGACACCACCCTGACGCCAGACAGCATCCTCCCGCGCGAGTCCATTTCCGCGCATCGGATGCCGACTCTCCACGGCGCCACGCCACCGAGATCCGCCGCCATCAGTGTGTAAGATGAAGCACCGCTCCACCAAAGAAGCCTTTCTCTCATCCCCGAGCCCGTGTGTACCTCCAAGAATGATGCCCCCAAGGGGGAAACGACACCATAGCGCCGCCGTCATCCGATCTACTGATCTAGGGTTTCCACGAGATGTAGCAAAGAGTGGCCTTGAACTTCTCCACGGCGATAGCTTCAAGAAGGGAACGACGCAGATAGCACCGCCACCGCTGGCCTTGGCAGTGGCCAAAAGCAAGTTTTCACTCAGATCTGTTCGAACAACCTCCATTTCTCGTGCACGGGCCGCAGCCATCACTACCGGTGACTGGAGGATCCAGGCCGCGACCGCCAGATTGCAGCAAGGAAAAAAGCCCCCACCGAGACCCTGCCCACAACCGGATCTTCTCCAAGAGCCACTAGAGGATGCCGCCGAAGCAACCAGAGGAGGCCGTCGGGCGCCTCACCGCCGGCCGACCAGGGGAGGCCGAGACCACACCCGCAGGACCAGATCCGCGCTAGATCCGTACCCACACAGCCGCCCCGGAGCCAACCCCAACCCGGCGTCATCCCTGCTACCCACCGTGTAGCCGCCACGGCCTGGCCGCCCACCCGCGCTGCCACCACAGCCTGGCCGCCTGCCCGCGCCGCCGCATCTTGCGCTGCATCCATACGCCGGGTCCATGGCTAGTCCATATAGAAACAATTGAGCGGCTGCTCGACTATTCCATGTTTAAGGCCTGGAATAGGAGATCTAATGAACCGCCCCTCCCCCCTTTCTTAGCACCTCTGAGGCGTCCTTGGACGCACTCACATAAAAGTTTTTTTTACGGTGAACTATCTCCTATTTTCAATCAGATGAGATGCAATTTCCCATTTTGCATGGATGGATATGTTGACTCGTATAGGAGTATATGGTACCTTAGATTTAATCAACATTTTTGCATATACTTATACAGGTTATTATGGAAACCCCTATTGTGATGGTTTCTGATTAGCCTTTTGTTTCATGGAATAATATTCACTGAACTATGTGTGGCACGCTTACTTAATTGCCTAGTGAAGGAAAAAAAAGGAATAATCTAAAACATAGAACTCTTCATAAAGGTTTTGCCTAAATCAAGCAAAAAAGATGCACGGATGCTTAGATTAGTTGGATGCCAACTGCCTTTGAGTGTTTGACGGGAAAATTCCATGGAAGTGCTTTTGGTGGCAATGCCTTTGCTTTCAGAAAAGATGGATAAATCAAGCTCGATCAATAAAGCCTTTGGCTCATCGCCAAGGAAATGATTAAAAGGGATCTCACTTTTTTTGTCCTCCCCCGAATAAACCTGTCATGGCTGAGCTGATTCTTAAAAGAAACGGACTGTTGACGCACCCCTGCTCAAACTTGTCACTAATTGTTATGTGTCACAGAGTTCTTTACTACTTTATTTCACCTTTTTTCCTCTTCCTTTTTTGATGCTTTCCCTCTCATCTCTTTTTCCCCTCCAGGCACTTCTTTTACTGCATTCGGGTGGCATTTTAATTATTTTGGCTCTAATCATGAATACCGTCTTTTGTGAGGCTTTTGGACCATGCATGGGGGAGAGACCAAGGCGAGCGCTTTTGACCCAAAAAACACAGGCACTGGCTTAAAACAACATTGGTAAGCAATGAGCAGTTTCAGTAAAGCTCGCTCGAGCTTTCTACACTTGTCATACACATTCGTTTGCATGTGAATATAGATTTATTTATATTTACTATTTTTCGCAAAAGTACTTGTATTTACCATTTGTCTAGGTTAATTATTTTATTCTTATTTTTTGCGATTTTTTTCATTTTTATCTATCTGTCATGCTTGTGAAATTTAGCTAACTTCGGTCACTTGGCAGACCCTAATAAAGCGTTAAGGACGGATTTGGCAGCAACAATTGTCAGTCTCTGTGCTAGCCGTGGGAATTGGCAGGCATCAGACATGTATGCAGCACAAGAACAGTGGAGCACAAGAGAACGAAGAGATGATGGAATTGAGATATGACAGACACAGATTGACAGCAATAGCTCAATTTGGAGCTATCTAGTGAGAGCAGATTTTAAAAGAGGGAGGACGTACACGGCTCCCGATTCGATGTCTTTGTGGCAGACCAGAGCCGGGCACCAAGGGGCATGGTGAACAGTGTACGTACAGCAGCAAGCAACAGCTTAATTCTTCCACTTTTTTTGATTTGCTCGTTCACTTTTACCTTAATTGCGAAAGGCTAAAGTGTTAGGGACATCTACCCTTCCATCTCAAGGGAATTCTTAGAACTTGGAGCTAGTGTGATAAGCATATAGGCGGATTGGCCTCCCAAACTTTTGTAGCCAATCAAGCAAGCTTATAAGCTCTATATCCACGGTTCAAAAAGTATTACTCCACCGTACATGCACTGTAATAATGTTTTCATCTAACTGTCTGTTGTACACTATATTAACTGGCTGTTGTACGCTAGGGAGCCGTACATACACTGGTCGACAGGGGGGAAATACCAGGTGCTATTGTCCATTAGGTACTACCGTGATACAGACTTCTGGGCCGTTGGATCTTAGATCCGATAGTTCTTGGGAGCCGTTGAAATTTTTACAAAAAAAATCATCCTAGAGTCTGGAAATTGCACGCAAATACAATAGCTTCTCAAATGCGGTTGGATCTGAGATCCAACGGCTCCCGGATGCCCGTATCGCGGTAGCACCTAAGAGCCAGTAGCACCTGACATTATCCCGCTCGAGAGGTTCGGCCCGTCACTAATCTGTTGTTAGCTGAACCATCACTGACGGGCAAGGGCCTGATAGTACTACTCCTCCGTCATCTGCACCCGTCAGTACAGTGACTTATAACATTACAGCGGCATTTGATATATAGTTTCAGAACAATTGCATTATGTTACAGTTGTGTCAAATATTTTGAACAATGTAGATTACAGCTGGACTCTTAGACGTACGGTGTGTAGACATGATATGGTGTAGTGTTCTAGTAGGACTATTGTATCCTAGACCTTTTATATAATATGTGGTAGACACACGATGTAACTAATGCTAACACAATAACGCATGCACGCAGGGGAAGGCGGCGGCGTGTGGCGGCGTCCGAACGACTGCTACTTGTGAGCTGCGTTAGGATTTCCTCGAAGAGGAGAGGATGATGCAGTACAATAGAGATAAGTATTTCCCTCGGCTAAGAAGCAAAATTATCAATCCAGTAGGAGAACCACGCAACACCTCGTTAGCAACACTTACACATAAAATAACAAATACTTGCACCCAACGCAAAGGGGTTGTCAATCACTTGGCGGTTAATTGCAAGGATTTAATCTCGTAGTGATAGATAGATAAATAGAAACACAAAAAATAAAAGTAAATAAATTGCAACAAAGTATTTTTAGATTTTAATACGATTAATATAGATTCGGGGGCCATAGTTTTCACTAGAGGCTTCTCTCTTGAACATAGCATCCGGTGGGCAAACAAATTACCATTGGACAATTGATAGGAAAACACATAGTTATGATGATATCCAAGGTAATGGTCATGTATATAGGCATCACGTCCAAGACAATTAGACCGACTCCTGCCCGCATCTAGTACTATTACTCCATACATTGACCGCTATCTAGCATGCATCTAGAGTATTAACTTCATAAAGAACGGAGTAACGCCTTAAGCAAGATGACATGATGTAGACAAAGTAAACCCAATTAATATGAATAAACTTTATCTTTTTATCCCTAATGGCAACGATACAAGTACGTGTCATGTCCCCTTCTGTCACTGGGATTGAGCAATGCAAGATCGAGCCCATCACAAAGCACCTCTCCCATTGCAAGATAAATCAAACTAGTTGGTCAAACCAAACGGATAGATCGGAGATAAATACAAAGCTATAATAATCATACATAAAGAGTTTATAGAAGACTCAAATAATATTCATGGATAATCTGATCAAAAACCCACAATTCATTGGATCCCAACAAACACACCGCAAAAAAAGGATTACGTCAAATAGATCTCCAAGAACATCGAGGAGAACATTGTATTGAAGACCAAAGAGAGAGAAGAAGACATCTAGCTACTAGCTATGGACCCGTAGGTGTGTGGTAAATTACTCACACATCATCAGAAGGGCAACAAGGTTGATGTAGAGGCCCTCCGTGATCGATTCCCCCTCCGGCAGAGTTCATGAAAAGGTCTCAAGATGTGATATGCGAACAACAGAAACTTGCGGCGGTGGAAAAAGTATTTGGGTGGCTCCCTGATGTACATGGAATATTTGGGAATTTATAGAGCTGGAATTAGGCCAGGAGGTGCCACGAGGGGCCCATGAGCCTGGGGGGCGTGCTTGGTAGGCTTCGCTGCCTCTTGAAACTTAGGTCTTCTCTCGAAGCTTCTAGGGCCCCTTCTGGTCCAAAAAAATCGTCAAGAAGTTTCGTAGCGTTTGGACTCCGTTTGATACTGATTTTCTAAAAAGCCAAAAACAAGCAAAAAAACAACTGGCACTGGGCACTAGGTTAATAGGTTAGTCCCAAAAAATGATATATAATTGCATAATAAACATCCAAGATTGATACTATAATAACATGAAACAATAAAAAATTATAGATACATTGAAGACGTATCAGCATCCCCTAGCTTAACTCCTGCTCATCCTCGAGTAGGCAAATGATAAAAACATAATTTTTGATGTGGAATGCTACCTAACATTTTCATCATGTAATCTCTTTTGTGGCATGAATATTAAGATTCAAATGATTCAAAGCAATAGTCTATAATTTGACACAAAGACATCAATACTTAGGCATAACAACAAACAATCATACCTTTCAAAATATCAATGCTAAAAAAATTGTCCTTACAAAATCATATAGCCTTGTCATGCTCCATCTCTTAATACAAAATATTTATCATGCACAACCCCGATGACAAGCCGAGAAATTGGTTCATACTTTTTAACGCGCTTCAGCTTTTTCAACCCCCACGCAATACATGAGCGCAAGCCATGGATATAGCACACTATAGGTGGAATAGAGTATGGTGATAGAGATAATATGGAGAAGACAAAAAAGGAGAAAGTATCACATCTACGAGGCTAATCAACGAGTTATGAAGATGCCCATCAATTGATGTCAACGCAAGGAGTAGGAATTGTCATGCAATGGATGCACTAAGAGCTATAAGTGTATGAAAGAAAAGAAAACTAAGTGGATGTGCATCCAACTTGCTTGCTCGTGAAGACCTCAGGCATTTGAGAAAGCACATCATTGGAATATACAACTTGCTTGCTCGTGAAGACCTCAGGCATTTGAGGAAGCACATCATTGGAATATACAAGCTAAGTTCTATGAAAGATTTCCACTAGTTATATAAAAATGAAAGCACAGGAGACTCTCTATATGAAAACATGGTTCTACTTTGAAGCACAAGTGTGGAAAGGATACTAACATTGCCTCTTCTCTCTTTTTCTCTCATTTTTTTGTTGGGCTCTTTTTGGCCTTTTTTAAATGGCTCTTTTTGGCCTTTCTTTATTTTATCACTTGGGACAATGATCTAATAATGAATAATGATGATCATCACACTTCTATTTACTTACAACTCAAAATTACAACTCGATATTAGAACAAAATATGACTCTATATGAATGCCTCTGCGGTGTACCAGGAGATCAATGATCAACTTGTGTGTCTATGGGGTGTCCCCTGACCACGTATATAAAGGATGGAGGGAGGAGGAGGCCGACCCTCATAGGGTGCGCCCAAAGTGTGGAGTCCTACTAGGACTCCCTAGTCCTAGTAGGATTCCACCTCCCACATGGAATAGGAAAAAGGGAAGGGAGAAGGAGAAGGAAGGAAGGGGGCGCCCCCTTTCCTTAGTCCAATTCGGACCAGTCCATGGGGAAGGGGTACGGCCACCTTTGAGGCCTTTCTCTCCTTTCCCGTATGGCCCATTAAGGCCCAATACGAATTCCCGTAACTCTCCAGTACTCCAAAAAATATCTGAATCACTTGGAACCTTTCCGATGTCCGAATATAGCCTTCCAATATATCAATCTTTACGTCTCAACCATTTCGAGACTCCTCGCCATGTCCCCGATCTCATCCGGGACTCCGAACAAACTTCAGTCATCAAATCACATAACTCATAATACAAATCGTCACAGAATGTTAAGCGTGCGGACCCTATGGGTTCAAGAACTATGTAGACATGACCGAGACTCATCTCCGGTCAATAACCAATAGCGGAACCTGGATGCTCATATTGGTTCCTACATATTCTATGAAGATCTTTATCGGTCAAACCCAATGTTCAAGAAATTGTTAACTGGTAGCTGCTCAGTCAGTTTAGGAGTAGCGATTAATCGGTGAATCAGCCTATTAACTGGATTAATTGATCGACCATTAATCGGTAGATTGAATAGAAACTTGCCAACATATATCTAGATTTTAATGTATTATACCATACTCTCATGCTCCCAGGTATGTAGTATACCAAAATATGCTGCCATGCACATATCAAAAGCATAGAGAGGAGGTAAGATTATTAATCCTATCCATTAAGGAGCGGCATGGGGCCGGAAGGGATTATGGGCCAAAATTTTGGGATTTGTTTGCCCACCTGTTAATGAGCCAGCATGGATTAATCGGCATAACAACTGATTAATCGGTCTAACTGGCCAATTAATTGTCCTGACAAGTTAACACGACGAATATGTGTTATTCGATTCGGCCATGCTATGAGTAGCGATTAACTGGCCCGTTAACTGATTAATCGGGTGAATTCTTGAACAATGGTCAAACCGCATAACAACATACGTTGTTCTCTTTGTCATCGGTATGTTACTTGCCCGAGATTCGATCGTCGGTATCTCAATACCTAGTTCAATCTCGTCACCGACAAGTCTCTTTACTCGTTCCGTAATGCATCATCCCGCAACTAAATCATTAGTCACATTGCTTGCAAGGCTTATATTGATGTGCATTACCGAGAGGGCCCAGAGATACCTCTCCGACAATCGGAGTGACAAATCCTAATCTCGGTCTATGCCAACTCAACAAACACCATCGGAGATACCTGTAGAGCACCTTTATAATCACCTAGTTACGTTGTGACGTTTGGTAGCACACAAAGTGTTCCTCCGGTATTCGGGAGTTGCATGATCTCATAGTCATAGGAACATGTATAAGTTATGGTGAAAGCAATAGCAACAAACTAAATGATCATTGTGCTAAGCTAATGGATGGGTCAAGTCAATCGCATCACTCTCTAATGATGTGATCCCGTTAATCAAATGACAACTCATGTCCATGGCTAGGAAAATTAACCATCTTTGATTCAGCGAGCTAGTCAAGTAGAGGCATACTAGTGACACTCTGTTTGTCTATGTATTCGCACATGTACTAAGTTTCCGGTTAATACAATTCTAGCATGAATAATAAACATTTATCATGATATAAGGAAATAAATAATAACTTTATTATTGCCTCTAGGGCATATTTCCTTCAAAACTTAGTACATGTGTGGATACATAGACAAACAGAGTGCCCCTAGTATGCCTCTACTTGACTAGCTGGTTAATCAAAGATGGCTAAGTTTCCTAGCCATAGACATGTGTTGTCATTTGATGAACGGGATCACATCATTAGAGAATGATGTGATGGACAAGACTCATCCGTTAGCTTAGCATAATGATCATTTAGTTTTTTCTGCTATTGCTTTCTTCATGACTTATACATGTTCCTCAGACTATGAGATTATGCAACTCCCGAATACCGGAGGAACACCTTGTGTGCTATCAAATGTCACTACGTAACTGGGTGATTATAAAGATGCTCTACAGGTGTCTCCGATGGTGTTTATTGAGTTGGCATAGATCGAGATTAGGATTTGTCACTCCGTGTATCGGAGAGGTATCTCTGGGCCCTCTCGGTAATGCACATCACTATGAGCCTTGCAAGCAATGTGACTAATGAGTTAGTCACGGGATGATGCATTACGGAACGAGTAAAGAGACTTGCCGGTGAAGAGATTGAACTAGGTATGATAATATCGACGATCAAATCTCGGGCAAGTAACATACCGATGACAAAGGGAACAACGTATGTTGTTATGCGGTTTGACCGATAAAGATCTTCGTAGAATATGTAGGAGCCAATATGAGCATCCAGGTTCTGCTATTGGTTATTGACCGAAGATGTGTCTCGGTCATGTCTACATAGTTCTCGAACCCGTAGGATCCACACACTTAACGTGCAATGACGATTTGTATTATGAGTTTCGTGTTTTGATGAACCGAAGTTTGTTCGGAGTCCCGGATGAGATCATGGACATGATGAGGAGTCTCAAAATGGTTGAGACATAAATATTCATATATTGGAAGGCTACATTCGGACACAGGAATGGTTCGAGTCGTTTTGGAGTATCGGGGGTTACTGGCCCCACCCCCCCAGGAAGTTCATGGGCCTTAGTGGAAAGGAGAGGAGGGACAAAAGGGAGGCCACCCCCATGGCTAGTCCGAATTGGACTAGGAAGGGGGTGGCGCCCCCTCTTTCCTTCTCTCCTTTCCTCCTTTCCTCTCTCTACCTCTCTTGGAAAGGAAGGGGACTCCAACTAGGATTGGGAATCCTAGTTGGACTCCCCATGGCACGCGCCCCCCTTGGACGGCCTCCTCCTCCCCTCCTTTATATACGTGGGAGGGGGGCACACCAAAGGCACACCAAGTCTTCTCTTAGCCGTGTGCGGTGCCCCCCTTCACAGTTACACACCTCAGTCATATCGTCTTAGTGCTTAGGCGAAGCCCTGTGCCGGTAACTTCATCATCACCGTCACCACGCCGTCGTGCTGACGGAACTCTCCCTCACCCTCAATTGGATCAAGAGATCGAGGGACGTCATTGAGCTGAACGTGTGCTGAACGCGGAGGTGCCGTACATTCGGTGCTTGGATCGGTTGATTCGCGAAGACGTTCGACTACATCAACCGCGTTACTAAGCGCTTCCGTTTTCGGTCTACGAGGGTACGTGGACACACTCTCCCCGCTCGTTGCTATGCTTATCCTAGATAGATCTTGTGTGATCGTAGGATAAATTTTGAAATACTACGTTCCCCAACAGTGGCATCCGAGCCAGGTCTATGTGTAGATGTTATATGCACGAGTAGAACACAATGAGTTGTGGGCGATAATAGTCATACTGCTTACCAGCAACGTCTTACTTTGATTCGGCGGTATTGTTGGATGAAGCGGCCCGAACTGACATTACATGACCGCGTTCATGAGACTGGTTCTACCGACGTGCTTCACACACAGGTGGCTAGCGGGTGTCTGTTTCTCCAACTTTAGTTGAATCGAGTTTGATTACGCCCGGTCCTTGTTGAAGGTTAAAACAACACACTTGAAGAAAAATCGTTGTGGTTTTGATGCGTAGGTAAGAACGGTTCTTGCTAAAAGCCCGTAGCAGCCATGTAATACTTGCAACAACAAAGTAGAGGATGTCTAACTTGTTTTTGCAGGGCATGTTGTGATGTGATATGGTCAAGACGTGATGATATATAAATTGTTGTATGAGATGATCATGTTTTCGAAAAGTTATCGGCAACTGGCAGGAGCCATATGGTTGTCGCTTTATTGTATGAAATGCAATCGCCATGTAATTGCTTTACTTTATCACTAAGCGGTAGTGATAGTCGTAGAAGCAATAGTTGGCGAGACGACAACGATGCTACAATGGAGATCAAGGTGTCAAGCCGGTGACGATGGTGACCAGGACAGTGCTTTGGAGATGTAGATCAAAGGCACAAGATGATGATGGCCATTAGGGCTGGAATTCGAGCCGAGTCGAGCCAGCTCGGCTCGGCTCGCTAGAGCTTGTTTCGTTAACGAGCTAGCTCGACTCGACTCGTTATTATAACGAGCTCAAATCCAAGATTGGCTCGACTCGCATAACTTGCGAGCTGGCTCGTTTAGCTTGATAAGCTCGTTAAAGATATGAACATAAAATCCTTAAATATTATAAAATGATTACATATATATTAAACATATATATCACTAAACAACAGTAATTTTCTTGTACCGCATGAGTCTCCTAGGCGGTTGGGCTTTCAACGGCTAGGCCTTGTGTTGTGTGCCTGGGACATAGGGTGCTGAGTGGTTGATATTTTTTTTGTATTGGGAGTGGCTGATCTTTTGTACCGAGCCTAACGAGTTACACGAGTGCTCGTGAGATTGGCTCGTTTAACTTGGTCTATAAACGATCTTAAACTAAAGCTCGGCTCGACTCATTATTCTTCGAGTTTGAGTCGATTCGAGCCGAGTCACGAGCTACTCGTTTAGCTCGCGAGCTTCGAGCTTTTTTTCCAGCCCTAATGGCCATATCATATCACTTATTTTGATTGCATGCGATGTTTATATTTTATGCATCTTATTTTTCTTAGTACGACGGTAGCATTATAAGATGATCTCTCACTAAATTTCAAGGTACAAGTGTTCTCCTTGAGTATGCACCGTTGCTACAGTTCATCGTGCCAAGATACCACGCGATGATCGGGTGTGATAAGCTCTACGTTCACATACAACGGGTGCAAGCCAGTTTTGCACACGCAAAATACTCGGGTTAAACTTGCCGAGCCTAGCATATGCATATATGGCCTCGGAACATTGAGACCGAAAGGTCGAGCGTGAATCATATAGTAGATATGATCAACATAGTGATTTTCACCATTGAAAACTTCTCCATCTCACGTGATGATCGGACATGGTTTAGTTGATATGGATCACGTTATCATTTAGATGACTAGAGGGATGTCTATCTAAGTGGGAGTTCTTAAATAATATGATTAATTTAACTTTAAGTTATCATGAACTTAGTACAGTATTTTGCATGTCTATGTTGTTGTAGATCAATGGCCCGTGCTACCGTTCCTTTGAATTTTAATGAGTTCCTAGAGAAAGCTAAGTTGAAAGATGATGGTAGCAATTACACGGACTGGGTTTGTAACTTGAAGATTATCCTCATTGCTGTACAGAAGAATTACATCCTCGAAGCACCACTAGGTGCAAAGCCCGCTGCAGGAGCAACTCTAGATGTTATGAATGTTTGGCAGAGCAAAACTGATGACTACTCAGTAGTTCAGTGTGCCATGCTTTACGGCTTAGAATCGGGACTTCAACGACGTTTTGAACGTCATGGAGTATATGAGATGTTCCAGGTGTTGAAGTTAATATTTCAAGCAAATGCCCGAATTGAGAGATATGGAGTCTCCAATAAGTTCTACAGCTGCAAGATGGAGGAGAATAGTTCTGTCAGTGAACATATACTCAGAATGTCTGGGTACCGCAATCACTTGACTCATCTGGGAGTTAATCTTCCTGATGATAGTGTCACTGACAGAGTTCTTCAATCACTGCCACCAAGCTACAAAAGCTTCGTGATGAACTATAATATGCAAGGGATGGATAAGACAATTCCCGAGCTCTTCGCAATGCTAAAGGCTGTGGAGGTAGAAATCAAGAAGGAGCATCAAGTGTTGATGGTTAATAAGACCACTAGTTTTAAGAAGAAGGACAAAGGGAAGAAGGGGAACTTCAAGAATAACAGCAAGCAAGTTGCTCCTCAAGTGAAGAAGCCCAAGTCTGGACCTAAGCCTGAGACTGAGTGCTTCTACTGCAAATGGTGTGGTCACTAGAAGCGGAACTGCCCCAAGTATTTGACGGATAAGAAGGATGGCAAAGTGAAGGTATATTTGATATACATGTTATTGATGTGTATGTTGGGGAACACAGTAATTTCAAAAATTTCCTACGCACACGCAAGATCATGGTGATGCATAGCAACGAGAGGGGAGAGTATTGTGTACGTACCCTCGTAGACCATAAGCGGAAGTGTTATTACAACGCGGTTGATGTAGTCGTACGTCTTCACGATCGACCGATCTAGCACCGAAGGTACGGCACCTCCGCGATCTGGACACGTTCGGCTCGGTGACGTCCCGCGAACTCACTATCCAGTAGAGCTTCGAGGGAGAGTTTCGTCAGCACGACGGCATGATGACGGTGATGATGATGCTACTGGAACAGGGCTTCGCCTAAGCACCGCTACGATATGACCGAGGTGGATTATGGTGGAGGGGGGCACCGCACACGGCTAAAAGATCAATGATCAACTTGTGTGTCCATGGGGTGCCCCCTCCCCCGTATATAAAGGAGTGGAGGAGGGGAGGGGCCAGCCTCTCTATGGCGCGCCCTAGGGGAGTCCTACTCCCACCGGGAGTAGGATTCCCCCTTCCCTAGTTGGAGTAGGAGAGGAAGGGAAGGAGGAGTAGGAGAGAAGGAAAGCCCCCCCAAACATATTCCAATTCGGCCTCCTGCCCAAGGGGGGGCACACCAGCCCCTTGTGGGCTGGTGTGCTTCCTTCTTATGGCCCATAAGGCCCATAACTTCTCCCGGGGGGTTTCGGTAATCTCCCGGTACTCCGGAAAAATGTTCGAACCACTCGAAACCATTCTGATGTCCAAACATAGGCTTCCAATATATCAATCTTTATGTCTCAACCATTTCGAGACTCCTCGTCATGCCCGTGATCTCATCCGGGACTCTGAACAACCTTCGGTTCATCAAAACACATAAACTCATAATACCGATCGTCACCGAATGTTAAGCGTGCGGACCCTATGGGTTCAAGAACTATGTAGACATGACCGAGACTCACTTCCGATCAATAACCAATAGCGGAACCTGGATGCTCATATTGGTTCCTACATATTCTATGAAGATCTTTACCGGTCAAACCGCATAACAACATACGTTGTTCCCTTTGTCATCGGTATGTTACTTGCCCGAGATTCGATCGTCGGTATCTCAATACCTAGTTCAATCTCGTTACCGGCAAGTCTCTTTACTCATTCCGTAATGCATCATCCCTCAACTAACTCATTAGTCACAACTGCAAGGCTTATAGTGATCTGCATTACTGAGAGGGCCCAGAGATACCTCTCCGATACTCGGAGTGACAAATCCTAATCTTGATCTATGCCAACTCAACAAACACCATTGGAGACACCTGTAGAGCACCTTTGTAATCACCCAGTTATGTTGTGACATTTGGTAGCACACAAAGTGTTCCTCCGGTATTCGGGAGTTGCATAATCTCATAGTCATAGGAACATGCATAAGTCATGAAGAAAGCAATAGCAACAAACTAAACGATCATCATGCAAAGCTAACAGATGGGTCAATTCAATCACATCATTCTCTAATGATGTGATCCCGTTAATCAAACGGCAACTCATGTCTATGGTTAGGAAACATAACCATTACTGATTTAACGAGCTAGTCAAGTAGAGGCATACTAGTGACATACTGTTTGTCTATGTATTCACACATGTACTAAGTTTCCAGTTAATACAATTCTAGCATGAATAATAAACATTTATCATGATATAAGGAAATAAATAATAACTTTATTATTGCCTCTAGGGCATATTTCCTTCAGTCTCCCACTTGCTCTAGAGTTAATAATCTAGTTCACACCGTCATGTAATTTAACATGAATAGTTCACATCTTTATGTGATTAGTTCACATCTCCATGTGACTAATACCCAAAGGGTTTACTAGAGTCAATAATCTAGTTCACATTGCTATGTGATTAACACCCAAAGAGTGATCTTGTTTTGCTTGTGAGAGAAATTTAGTCAACGGGTCTGCCACATTCAGAGCCGTATGAATTTTGCAAAAAAAATTATGTCTACAATGCTCTGCACGGAGCTACTCTAGATAATTGCTCCCACTTTCAATATGTATCTAGATTGATACTTAGAGTCATCTAGATCAATGTAAAAAGCTTGCATCGACGTAACTCTTTACGACGAACTCTTTTATCACCTCCATAACCGAGAAATATTTCCTTAGTCCTCTAAGGATAATTTTGACCGTTGTCCAGTGATGTACTCCTAGATCACTATCGTACTCCCTTTCCAGAATCATGCTAAGATATAAAATAGGACTGGTACACAGCATAGCATACTTTATAGAACCTATGACTGAGGGATAGGGAATGACTTTTCATTCTCTTTCTATTTTCTGCTGTGGTCGGGTTTTGAGTCTTTACTCAACTTCACACCTTGCAACACAGGCAAGAACTCCTTCTTTGACTGTTCCATTTTGAACTACTTCAAAATCTTGTCAAGGTATGTATTCATTGAAAAAACTTATCAAGTGTCTTGATCTATCTCTATAGATCTTGATGCTTAACATGTAAGCAGCTTCACTGAGGTCTTTCTTTGAAAAACTCCTTTCAAACACTCCTTTATGCTTTCCAAAAAATTCTACATCATTTCCGATCAACAATATGTCATTCACATATACTTATCAGAAAGGCTATAGTGCTCCCACTCACTTTCTTGTAAATACAGGCTTCACCACAAGTCTGTATAAAACCATATGCTTTGATCACACTATCAAAGCGTATATTCCAACTCCGAGATGCTTGAACCAGTCCATAGATGGATCGCTGGAGCTTGCTCACTTTTTTTAGCACCTTTAGGATCGACAAAAACTTCTGGTTGCATCATATACAACTCTTCTTTGAGATATCCATTAAGGAATGCAGTTTTTACATCCATTTGCCAAATTTCATAAAATGCGGCAATTTCTAACATGATTCGGACAGACTCTAAGCATCGATACGAGTGAGAAAATATCATCGTAGTCAACACCTTGAACTTGTCGAAAACCTTTTTGCGACAATTCGAGCTTTGTAGATAGTAACACTACTATCAGCGTTCGTCTTCCTATTGAAGATCCATTTATTCTCATTGACTCACCGATCATTGGGCAAGTCAATCAAAGTCCATACTTTGTTCTCATACATGGATCCCATCTCATATTCATGGCCTCAAGCCATTTTGCGGAATCTGGGCTCATCATCGCTTCCTCGCAGTTCGTAGGTTCGTCATGGTCTAGCAACATGACTTCTAGAATAGGATTACCGTACCACTCTTGTGCATAACGTACTCTGGCTGACCTATGAGGTTCGGTAGTAACTTGATCTAAAGTTTCATGATCATCATCATTAGCTTCCTCACTAATTGGTGTAGGAATCACTGAAACTAATTTCTGTGATGAACTACTTTCCAATTCGGGAGAAGGTACAATTACCTCATCAAGTTCTACTTTCCTCCCACTCACTTCTTTCGAGAGAAACTCCTTCTCTAGAAAGGATACATTCTTAGCAACAAATATCTTGCCTTCGGATCTGTGATAGAAGGTGTACCCAACATTTCTTTTGGGTATCCTATGAAGACGCACTTCTCCGATTTGGGTTCAAGCTTATCAGTTTGAAACTTTTTCACATAAGCATCGCAACCCCAAACTTTAAGAAACGATAGCTTTGGTTTCTTGCCAAACCATAGTTCATACGGTGTCGTCTCAACGGATTTAGATGATGCCCTATTTAACGTGAATGTAGCTGTCTTTAATGCATAACCCCAAAACTATAGTGGTAAATCGGCAAGAGACATCATAGATTGCACTATATCCAATAAAGTATGATTATAACGTTCGGACACACCATTATGCTGTGGTGTTCCAGGTGGCATGAATTTGTGAAACTATTCCACATTGTTTCAAATGAAGACCAAACTCATAACTCAAATATTCGCCTCCGTGATCAGATCATAGAAACTTTATTTTCTTGTTACGATGATTTTCCACTTCACTCTGAAATTCTTTGAACTTCTCAAATTTTTCAGACTTATGTTTCATTTAGTAGATATACCCATATCTGCTCAAATCATCTGTGAAGGTCAGAAAATAACGATACACGCCGCGAGCCTCAACACTTATCGGATCGCATACATCAGTATGTATTATTTCCAATAAGTCAGTTGCTCGCTCCATTGCTCCGTAGAATGGAGTCTTAGTCATCTTGCCCATGAGGCATGATTCGCAAGCATCAAGTGATTCCAAAAGTCCATTAATATGGAGTTTCTTTATGCGCTTTACACCAATATGACCTAAATGGCAGTTCCACAAATAGGTTACACTATCATTATTAACTTTGCATATTTTGGCTTCAATATTATGAATATGTGTATCACTACGATCGAGATTCAACAAACCATTGACCTTGGGTGTATGACCACAGAAGGTTTTATTCATGTAAACATAATAACAATTATTCTTTGACTTGAATGAATAACCGTATTGCAATAAACATGATCCAATCATATTATGCTCAACGCAAACACCAAATAACATTTATTTTAGGGTCAACACTAATCCCGAAGGTAAAGGGAGTGTGCGATGGTGATCTTATCAACCTTGGAATCATTTCCAACACACATCGTCACCTCGTCCTCAACTAGTCTTTGTTTATTTTGCAACTCCCATTTCGAGTTACTACTCTTAGGAACTGAACTAGTATCAAATACCGAGGGGTTTGCGATAAACACTAGTAAAGTACACATCAATAACATGTATATCAAATATACCTTTGTTCACTTTGCCATCCTTCTTATCCGCCAAGTATCTAGGGTAGTTCCACTTCCAGTGACCATTTCCTTTGCAGTAGAAGCACTCAGTTTCAGGCTTGGGTCTAGCTTTGGGCTTCTTCATGGGAGTGGCAACTTGATTGCCATTCTTCTTGAAGTTCCCTTTCTTTCCCTTGCCCTTTTACTTGAAACTAGTGGTCTTGTCAACCATCAACACTTGATGCTATTTCTTGATTTCTACCTTCACCGATCTCAGCATCGCGAAGAGCTTGGGAATTACTTTCGTTATCCCTTGCATATTATAGTTCATCACTAAGTTCTAGTAACCTGGTGATAGTGACTAGAGAACTTTGTCAATTACTATCTTATCTGGAAGATTAACTCCCACTTGATTCAAGCAATTATAGTACCCAGACAATCTGAGCACATGCTCACTAGTTGAGATATTCTCCTCCATCTTGTAGGCAAAGTACCGTCAGAGGTCTTCTACCTCTCGACACAGGCATGAGTATCAAATACCAATTTCAACTCTTAGAACATCTTATATGCCCTGTGGCCTTCAAAACATTTTTGAAGTCCCGGTTCTAAGCCGTAAAGCATGGTGCACTAAACTATCAAGTAGTCATTATACCGAGCTTTACCAAACGTTCATAACGTCTGTATCTGCTCCTGCAATAGGTCCGTCACCTAGCGGTGCATCAAGGACATAATTCTTCTGTGCAGCAATGAGGATAATCCTCAGATCACGGACCTAGTCCGCATCATTGCTACTATCATCTTTCAACATAGTTTTTCTCTAGGAACATATCAAAAATAAACGGGCAGCTACATCGTGAGCTATTGATCTACAACATAGTTATGCAAATACTATCAGGACTAAGTTCATGATAAATTAAAGTTCAATTAATCATATTACTTAAGAACTCCCACTTATATAGACATCCCTCTAGTCATCTAAATGATCACGTGATCCAAATCAACTAAACCATGCCCGATCATCATGTGAGATGGAGTAGTTTTCAATGGTGAACATCACTATGTTGATCATATCTACTATATGATTCACGCTCGACCTTTCGGTCTCCAGTGTTCCGAGGCCATATCTGCATATGCTAGGCTCATCAAGTTTAACCTGAGTATTCTGCGTGTGCAAAACCGGCTTGCACCCGTTGTATGTGAATGTAGAGCTTATCACAACCGATCATCATGACGGACTTTCACAATGGTGCATACTCAGGGAGAACACTTGTACCTTGAAATTTAGTGAGAGATCATCTTATAATGCTACCGCCAAACTAAGCAAAATAAGATGCATAAAGGATAAACATCACATGCAATCAAAATATGTGACATGATATGGCCATCATCATCTTGTGCCTTTGATCTCCATCTCCAAAGTACCGTCATGATCTCTATCGTCACTGGCATGACACCATGATCTCCATCATCTTGATCTCTATCAACATGTCATCACATGGTCGTCTCGCCAACTATTACTCTTGCAACTATTGCTATCGCATAGCGATAAAGTAAAGCAATTATTTGGCGCTTGCATCTTATGCAATAAAGAGACAACCATAAGGCTTCTGCCAGTTGCCGATAACTTCAACAAAACATGATCATCTCATACAACAACTTATATCTCATCGCGTCTTGACCATATCACATCACAACAAGCCCTGCAAAAACAAGTTAGACGTCCTCTACATTGTTGTTGCAAGTTTTACGTGGCTGCTACGGGCTGAGCAAGAACCGTTCTTACCTACGCATCAAAAACCACAACGCGGTATAGAGATTGCTTTTTGATCTTCAGAAAGAACCCTGTTCATTGAATCCGATTCAACTAAAGTTGGAGAAACAGACACCCACTAGCCACCTGTGTGCGAAGCACGTCGGTAGAACCAGTCTCGCGTAAGCGTACGCGTAATGTCGGTCTGAGCCACTTCATCCAACAATACCACCGAATCAAGAATCAACTAGTGACGATAAGCAATATGTATATACCCACGCCCACAACTCCTTTGTGTTCTACTCGTGCATATAACATCTACGCATAGACCTGGCTTGGATGCCACTGTTGGGGAACACAGTAATTTCAAAAAAATTCCTATGCACACGCAAGATCATGGTGATTCATAGCAACGAGAGGGGAGAGTATTGTCTTCGTACCATCGTAGACCATAAGCGGAAGCGTTATGACAATGTGGTTGATGTAGTCGTACGTCTTCATAATCGACCGATCTAGCACCGAAGGTACGACACCTCCGCGATCTGCACACGCTCGGCTCGGTGATGTCCCGTGAACTCACGATCCAGTAGAGCTTCGAGGGAGAGTTTCGTCAGCACAACGACGTGATGACGGTGATGATGATGCTACCGGAACAGGGCTTTGCCTAAGCACCGTTACGATATGACTGAGGTGGATTATGGTCGAGGGGGGCACCACACACTGCTAAAAGATCAATGATCAACTTGTGTGTCCATGGGGTGCCCCCTCCCCCGTATATAAAGGAGTGGAGCAGGGGAGGGGCCGACCCTCTCTATGGCGTGCCCTAGGGGAGTCCTACTCCCACCGGGAGTAGGATTCCCCCCTTCCCTAGTTGGAGTAGGAGAGGAAGGGAAGGAGGAGTAGGAGAGAAGGAAAGGGGCCCCCCAAACCTATTCCAATTCGGCCTCCTTCCCAAGGGGGGCGCACCAGCCCCTTGTGGGCTGGTGTGCTTCCTTCTTAGGGCCCATAACTTCTCCCGGGGGGTTCGGTAACCTCCCGGTACTCCAGAAAATGTCCGAACCACTCGGAACCATTCCTGTGTCGAAACATAGGCTTCCAATATATCAATCTTTATGTCTCAACCATTTCGAGACTCCTCGTCATGCCCGTGATCTCATTCGGGACTCCGAACAACCTTCGGTTCATCAAAACACATAAACTCATAATACCGATCATCACCGAACGTTAAGCGTGCGGACCCTACGGGTTCGAGAACTATGTAGACATGACAGAGACTCACTTCCGGTCAATAACCAATAGCGGAACCTGGATGCTCATATTGGTTCCTACATATTCTACGAAGATCTTTATCGGTCAAACGGCATAACAACATACGTTGTTCCCTTTGTCATCGGTATGTTACTTGCCCGAGATTCGATCGTCGGTATCTCAATACCTAGTTCAATCTCGTTACCGGCAAGTCTCTTTACTCGTTTCGTAATGCATCATCCCACAACTAACTCGTTAGTCACAATGCTTGCAAGGCTTATAGTGATGTGCATTACCGAGAGGGCCCAAAGATACCTCTCCGATACTCGGAGTGACAAATCCTAATCTCGATCTATGCCAACTCAACAAACACCATCGGGGACACCTGTAGAGCACCTTTATAATCACCCAGTTACATTGTGACGTTTGGTAGCACACAAAGTGTTCCTCCGGTATTCAGGAATTGCATAATCACATAGTCATACGAACATGCATAAGTCATGAAGAAAGCAATAGCAACAAACTAAACGATCATCGTGCTAAGCTAACGGATGGGTCAAGTCAATCACATCATTCTCTAATGATGTGATCCCGTTAATCAAACGACAACTCATGTCTATGGTTAGGAAACATAACCATCATTGATTTAACGAGCTAGTCAAGTAGAGGCATACTAGTGACATACTGTTTGTCTATGTATTCACACATGTACTAAGTTTCCGGTTAATACAATTCTAGCATGAATAATAATCATTTATCATGATATAAGGAAATAAATAATAACTTTATTATTGCCTCTAGGGCATATTTCCTTCAGTGTACCTGACTAATGCTCGTAGTAGCTCCTGGGTATTTGATACTGGTTCTGTTGCTCATATTTGCAACTCAAAACAGGGGCTATGGATTAAATGAAGATCGGCTAAGGACGAGGTGACAATGCGCGTGGGAAATGGTTCCAAAGTCGACGTGATCACCGTCGGCACGCTACCTCTACATCTACCTTCGGGATTAGTTTTAGACCCGAATAATTGTTATTTGGTGCCAGCGTTAAGCATGAACATTATATCTGGATCTTGTTTGATGTGATACGGTTATTCATTTAAATCAAAGAATAATGGTTATTCTATTTATATGAGTAATATCTTTTATGGTCATGCACCCTTGATGAGTGGTCTATTTTTGTTGAATCTCGGTAAGTGATACACATATTCATAGTATTGAAGCCAAAAGATAGAAGTTTAATAATGATAGTGCAACTTATTTGTGGCACTGCCATTTAGGTCATATTGGTGTAAAGTGCATGAAGAAACTCCATGCTGATGGGCTTTTGGAATCACTTGATTATGAAACACTTGATGCTTGCGAACCATGCCTCATGGCAAGATGACTAAGACTCCATTTTTTGGAACAATGGAGCGAGCAACAAACTTATTGGAAATAATACATACTGACGTATGCAGTCCTATGCGTGTTGATGCTCATGGCGGGTATCGTTATTTTTCTAACCTTCACAGATGATTTGAGCATATATGGATATATCTACTTGATGAAACATAAGTCTGAAACATTTGAAAAGTTGAAAGAATTTCAGAGTGAAGTGGAAAATCATTGTAACAAGAAAATAAAGTTTCTACGATCTGATTGTGGAGGTGAATATTTAAGTTATGAGTTTGGTCTTCATTTGAAACAATGCGGAATAGTTTCGCAACTCACGCCACCTGGAACACCACAGCGTAAAGGTGTGTCCGTACGTCGTAACTGCACTTTATTAGATATGGTGCGATCTATGATGTCTCTTACTGATTTACCGCTATCATTTTGGGGTTATGCTTTTGTCACGCCCAATATGCGATACTATCCTAAAGAGACTCGAAGTTCCCACCAAGGATAGAACCGCATATTGACACGCTTTTGCAAGGTGGATATCATTACATCAACATTACATAATAGATGGGGATACATACAAGGCATACAAATGCCGCAAGAATACATCAATACATCATACATAAGATCAACATCCGACTATAGATGAAACACAAACAGAAGCTCAAACGACATCCACCCTGCTAGCCCAGGCTACCGACCAGGAACCTAACCCAAGATCGACGAAGAAGAAGAAGAACTCCAACACAAGCAAAACATCGCTCTCGCGTCATGATCATCGCATTACCTGTACCTGCAACTGTTGGTCTAGTAATCTGTGAGCCACAAGGACTCATCAATCCCATTACCATGGGTATCAAGACTAGCAAATCTTAATGGGTAAGGAAGGGGTAAGGTGGTGAGGTTGCAGCAGCGACTAAGCAAAGTATGGTGGCTAACTTACGAATACAAGAATCAGACGAGAAACTATGCAACGGTCGCCAACTAGTAACGATCAATAAGTGATCCTGAACTACTTACGGTCAAACATAACCCAACCGTGTTGTCTTCTCGAACTTCCCCGAAAAGAGACCATCACGGTTACACAACACGGTTGGTGTATTTTAAATGAGTTTACTTCAAGTCTACTACAAACGGATATTAACAAATTCCCATTTGCCACATAACCACGGGCACGGCTCTCGAAAGTTTAAACGCTGCAGGGGTGTCCCAACTTAGCCCATGACAAGCTCACGATCCACAGAGGCAATCCTCCATCGCGGGACACTCGACCAGACTCGGAATCCCGGTGCACAAGACATTTCGACAATGGTAAAACAAAACCAGCAAGTCCTCCCGGCGTGCCGACACCCTGATAGTAGCCACGCGTATCTCGTCTCAGGCCATGACTGGATTGTCCAAACTTCCGGTAGGCCAAAATAACAGAGTTGCCCCTAGCGGCCACCGGCGATTGACAGGTTTGGACCAATACTCATGAGGAGCACTGGCCCGGTTTGTTGATTAAAATCCATGGGGCCCGGCAAGTCCCTATGCAAGTTTTGGTTGTTATTAGGCAAATGGTAAAACCAATGTTGGGCCTTGCTGGAAGAGTTTTATTCAAAGAGAACTGTGAAGAGAGTCCCATACCCCTCATCCTGTTAGGGACGCAAAATCAAGGAACATAACATCGGTATGACGAAAACTAGGGAGGCAAGAGTGGAACAAAACACTAGGCATAATGCCGAGCCCTCCACCCTATACCTATAGATGCATTAATTAAATAAGATATATTGTGATATCCCAAGATATCCATGAAATCCATGTCCCAACATGGAACAACCTGCACCTGCACCTGCAACTAGCAACACTATAAGAGGGGCTGAGCAAAGTGGTAACATAGCCAAACAATGGTTTGCTAGGATGGGTGAAAAAGGTTAGGGGCTATCATGGCAATTTGGGAGGCTTTGATAACAAGTGGTAGGTAGCGCGACATAGCGATAGCATCGAGGCAACTAGCATAGCAAAGATAGTAGTGAGATCCAAGGTGACGGTCATCTTGCCTGAAATCCCGCTAGGAAGAAGAACGAGTCCATGAAGAAGATGAAGCCACGAAGACGAGCGTATCCTCACAATCGCAACGAAACAGGAACTATTGAGAAGGACACAACCGGAAAGAAGTAAACAACATGGTAAACACACAACACATAAACAAGACATGATGCTCAACCAAGTACGATGCATGGCAAGTCTATATGATGCTACTCATGGCAAGAGATGATGCATACAAGAGCAACACATCAAAGCAAGTTTAAATAAGGCCAGAAACAACATATAACAATTCCGGTAAGTCCTCATATGCAAATTTCGAAATTGGTCCAGATCTAATTAAAACACAATGTTGAAGTTGGTAAACATCAAGTTAAGATGCACCAAGATGATCTACATGGTTTTCTAGTCAAGTTACATATAAAGTTTGTTTAATTCGGAGCTACGACCTAGAAGATATGAGCAAAACAAGTTAAACATGGCATTGATGCAAATGCAACCACAACAACATCACAAACACTCCAAAACATGGATGCAACAAGGTAACATGAAACTGCAAAACTAAGCAAGTTTCATATAGAGCATGCTCAAAATGGCACAATGGTTCAACACATACACTCAATACAAGTTTCAAACACAATCTGCCCAAAACAGCAAGTAAGCACTTTGCAATCAAGGAAACAACATGCTACATGAATCATATGGGCACAAACTTGACATGGACTCAAAGTACAGACAACATGCTCCAAATAAAATTTAAGGTTCAGGTTCATAGGCATCAAGATTAATCGAAGATGATCAATGCAAAAAGCAACTTAATAACACAGATTATGACTTAGTGAAAGAACAGGGCATACAAGTGAGCAGGAATAATATATTGACATGTTGGAGGCATGAAACAATGATGATATAGTGCAAGAACATGGCAAGCACAAGCATGGCATGCTTTTACAGGTTAAACATGGCAAAACATTATTACTAAGCATCTCCATATGAGCCCTAGATCAATGGCAATCAACAAGACAAGATGCAACAAGATATAAACTGATTCTCAGACTTAGGAAATCTGGGAATGCAAAACATAACATTATGATGCTGACTTTGGAGGCACATAACAACAAGCATAGCAACTTTAATAATCATGAAAAAGACATGGACATGGAGTAGAAATGATATAATTCAACTTAGTCCATGGGCACAAGTTCATATGAAGCATGGAGTAATCACGATGATGCTTAGCAAAATGGAACATGTTGTTAACAGGATGGCAGATGTAGCATGATGGCAATTTGAGAGCAAGAAATAGACAAGTTACAACAAGTTATAATGACAACCAAGGGCATGGCATCAAATTAAACATAACAAGGAGCAAATAACATCAAGGCATCATATTCATATGACTCATGGATTAGTGGGAACCAACAAGACAAGATTGCATGTTATAACAGTTTTAGCAAGTGTAAAACAACAACATCATCATAGCATGTTTGCAAGCTTCGAACAGGGGTTATAAGAAGTCCAAAATTAACAAACTTAGAATGTGGATAAAGTACTCATAGCATACTTCAATTTATGTAAAGGGAGCATCACCAAAAGAGGCATAGATTAATCAATATCAAGCTCACAACATGGCATCATGAAGTTAACAGAAAACTGGAACATCATATAGGCATGTTCATGGCAATGAAAACATATGCTACAGGACATATATGAGTCATCAAAAGGCATGGAATGATAGAGAATAACATAGACATCAAAACACCCTTACTGAAGTTCATCAAAATATGTATGGAATAGATGGTAGCATCAATTTAACATAGCATCACAATGTAACAGTTTCAGACTTACCAAAATTACTGTCTCAGAAATCAGCAACATTAAGTAGCACACTTTGCAAGCTTGATGCACTCACCACAAGGCACATAAAAAATACATGGATTGCACCACTGTAAAGATGGCATGAAAATACTCTTAAAACATGTAGGTGTGATGCACAAAAGATGCACACACAAAATGCAACGAAAAAGACAAAACAGCAAGTTATGATAAGTTCCAGCAGTTAACATCATGTAGCACTCTTGCAACAGGGATAAACATGTCATAATGCATCCTAACATGAATGCAAATGATACTAACATGAAGAGCACTCTGAGATGAACATTTTGATATATTATATGCTCCAATCGGACACACATGCACAGAGATAGAGCCACTCAAACATGCACACATATTATGGATTTTTCAAGGACTTAGCAGTTTCGGAAAAAAACTAATGAGCGTAAAATAACTATATCGCGCACGGGGCGGGGAATAGAGGGTAATCACTCACCCTGGGCTCGGCCCATGTGGGGGTAGGTAGCAGGCCGACGGCGCTGGGGATCTAGGCTGGGCCTGCCCGGGTTACGGAGATGGGCCATGGACGCGGGGCCCAAGCGGCGATGTCGGGCTCCTCCCGATCTAGCCGACGGGATCGAGGAAGGGAGCGGCGTCGGCGGTCGATGACAACGGGCGACCAGCGGGGGCTGAGACAACAAGGGTCGAGGACGGAGGGACCGGCGCGGGAGCTGTGGATCTAGACGGCGGCTTGCCGGATCCGGCGAATCCGGCCGGAGCAGGAGACGAAGGACAGCGGGGTTGGCGTGGGACCGCTTCTCCGATGAGCGGGCAGCGGGGTTCGGCGAGGCCACGTGGGGCGCGAGGCAGCAGGGTCGGGGAAGCGGGTCAGTGGGCGGCGGCTCTGCGCTGCGGCGCGAGCGAGGCGGCGGTGAGCGGTGGCGGGAGACGGCGGCGAGGGTCGCCGGCGGAGGCGGCAGGGCGCTCCGACGAAGCTGCAGTGGCATGCGGGCGGTCGGGCTCGCGCAGGCTGCGGCGGCGCCTTTGGTCCCGGGGGCGGGCCCCGGATGGGCCTCCAGGGCTGCGGTGGTGGGAGGCAGACCGGGAGGACGTGGGGAGGCCAAGTGGCAGGCGCCAGTCGTCGCCAGGGCCAACCGGCGGTGGCGCGCCCAATGGCGACTCGCCAAGTGGCGGGGCAGGGTTCGGCTGGCGCGGAAGTGGAGGTGGGGGGCGGCGTCTGCGAGGATTCCGAGGAGGGAGGTTAGGGGTGACAAAAATGGCAAGGGAGCTGCTATTTATAGAAAGAGGGGTTAGGGTTGGGGGTTTGAGGCTGTTTCGGAGCCATACGATCACGATCCGACGGATCTGATCGAGAAGGGGTTTTATCTGGGTTAGGTGGGTTGTGGATAGTGGGTTGTGCTGAGATGAGAGAAGAGAAAAGAGGCCCGACAACTGTTTCCGGAGACCGAAAATGTCCGTCGATTGACCGACTATATTGTCGCTATAGTTATCCGTTGGGGAATCAAATGGACTCCGAACGCGATGAAATTTGACAGGCGACCTATTGACAACATAACAACACCGCACACCAATTTTCATCCCATTCCGAGAACATTTTCTGGCCACTTATAAAATAATATTTCGGGCATGCCGCGGGGGCGTGCGAGTGTTGTTGGGCTCAGAACGGACAACGGGGAGAACTGGGAGACCCAGATGGATGCAAGTTTTGAAAACATGAGGATGCAATGCACATGATGACATGGCAAGATGCAACACGCAAGCAAATGACATGGCAACAACAACGAATAACTGGAAGACACCTGGCGCATCGGACTCGGAGCGTTACAACTTTAGAGATGGATGCATTCACGTTAAATAGGGCACCATCTAAATCCGTTGAGACGACACCATTTGAACTATGGTTTGGCAAGAAACCCAAGTTGTCGTTTCTTAAAGTTTGGGGCTGCGATGCTTATGTGAAAAAAACTTCAACCTGATAAGCTCGAACCCAAATTGGAGAAATATGTCTTCATAGGATACCCAAATGAGACAGTTGGGTACACCTTCTATCACAGATCCGAAGGCAAGATATTCGTTGCTAAGAATGGATCCTTTCTAGAGAGGAGTTTCTCTCGAAAGAAGTGAGTGGGAGGAAACTAGAACTTGATGAGGTAATTGTACCATCTCTCGAATTGGAAAGTAGTTCATCACATAAATCGGTTCCAGTGATTCCTACACCAATTAGTACGGAAGCTAATGATACTGATCATGAAACTTCTGATCAAGTTACTACCAAACCTCGTAGGTCAACCAGAATAAGATGCGCACTAGAGTGGTACGGTAATTCTGTTCTGGAGGTCATGTTACTTGACCATGACGAACCTACGAACTATGAGGAAGCGATGATGAGCCTAGATTCCGTGAAATGGCATGGGGCCATGAAATCTGAGATGGGATCCATGTATGAGAACAAAGTATGGACTTTTGTTGACTTGCCCAATGATCGAAAAGCAATAGAGAATGAATGGATCTTCAAGAAGAAGACTGACGCCGATGGTAATGTTAATGTCTACAAAGCTCGACTTGTTGCGAAAGGTTTTCAACAAGTTCAAGGAGTTGACTACGATGATACCTTCTCACCCGTAGTGATGCTTAAGTCTATCTGAATCATGTTAGCAATTGCCGCATTTTATGATTATGAAATTTGGCAAATGGATGTGCTACCTCTTGAGCACTGCGTTGGTTTTCCCTTGAAGAGGAAAGGGTGATGCAGCAGAGCAGCGTAAGTATTTCCCTCAGTTTTTGAGAACCAAGGTATCAATCTAGTAGGAGGCCATGCACGAGTCCCTCGCACCTACACAAACAAATAAACTCCTCGCAACCAACACGATAAAGGGGTTGTCAATCCCTTCACGGTCACTTACGAAAGTGAGATCTGATAGATATGATAAGATAATATTTTTGGTATTTTTATGATAAAGGGAAATAAAGATGCAAGTAAAATAAATGGCAAAGGAAATAACTAAGTATTGAAAGATTAATATGATGGAAAATAGACCTGGGGGCCATAGGTTTCACTAGTGGCTTCTCTCGAGAGCATTAGTATTACGGTGGGTGAACAAATTACTGTTGAGAAATTGACAGAATTGAGCATAGTTATGAGAATATCTAGGTATGATCATGTATATAGGCATCACGTTCGAGACAAGTAGAACGACTCTTGCCTGCATCTACTACTATTACTCCACACATCAACCGCTATCCAGCATGCATCTAGAGTATTAAGTTCAAGAGAACAGAGTAACGCTTTAAGCAAGATGACATGATGTAGAGGGATAAATTCATGCAATATGATATAAACCCCATCTTGTTATCCTCGATGGCAACAATACAATATGTGCCTTGCTGCCCCTACTGTCACTGGGAAAGGACACCGCAAGATTGAACCCAAAGCTAAGCACTTCTCGCATTGCAAGAAATATCAATCTAGTAGGCCAAACCAAACTGATAATTCGAAGAGACTTGCAAAGATAACCAATCATACATAAAAGAATTCAAAGAAGATTCAAATATTGTTCATAGATAAACTTGATCATAAACCCACAATTCATCGGTCTCAACAAACACACCGCAAAAGAAGATTACATCGAATAGATCTCCACAAGAGAGGGGGAGAAATTTGTATTGAGATCCAAAAACAGAGAAGAAGCCATCTAGCTAATAACTATGGACCCGAAGGTCTGAAGTAAACTACTCACACTTCATCGGAGAGGCTATGGTGTTGATGTAGAAGCCCTTCGTGACCGATACCCCCTCCGACGTAGCTCCGGAAAAGGCCCCAAGATGGGATCTCGTGGATACAGAAAGTTATGGCGGTGGAATTATGGTTTTGGCTCCGTTTCATATTCTTTTTCTGCGAAACTCTGAAATAGGCAAAAAAACAACAATTCTGGGCTGGGCCTCCGGTTAATAGGTGAGTCCCAGAAATAATATAAAAGTGTATAATAAATCCCAACAATGTCAATATAGCATGGAATAATAAAAAAATATAGATACGTTGGAGACGTATCAAGCATCCCCAAGCTTAATTCCTGCTCGTCCTCGAGTAGGTAAATGATAAAAACAGAATTTTTGATGTGGAATGCTACTTGGCATAATTTCAATGTAATTCTTCTTAATTGTGGTATGAATATTCAGATCCTAAAGATTCAAGACAAAAGTTCAATATTGACATAGAAATAATAATACTTCAAGCATACTAACTAAGCAATTATGTCTCTTCAAAATAACATGGCCAAAGAAAGTTATCCCTACAAAATCACATAGTCTGGCTATGCTCCATCTTCACCACACAAAGTATTTAAATCATGCACAACCCCGATGACAAGCCAAGCAATTGTTTCATACTTTTAGTGTTCTCAAACTTTTTCAATCTTCACGCAATACATGAGCATGAGCCATGGACATAGCACTATAGGTGGAATAGAATGGTGGTTGTGGAGAAGACAAAAAGGGGGAAGATAGTCTCACCATCAACTAGGCGTATCAACGGGCTATGGAGATGCCCATTAATAGATATCAATGTGAGTGAGTAGGGATTGCCATGCAACAGATGCACTAGAGCTATAAGTATATGAAAGCTCAACAAAAATAACTAAGTGGGTGTGCATCCAACTCGCTTGCTCAAGAAGACCTAGGGCATTTTAGGGAAGCCCATCATTGGAATATTCAAGCCAAGTTCTATAATGAAAAATTCCCACTAGTATATGAAAGTGATAACATAGGAGACTCTCTATGAAGATCTTGGTGCTACTTTGAAGCACAAGTGTGGTAAAAGGATAGTAGCATTGTCCCTTCTCTCTTTTTCTCTCATTTTTTATTTCAGCCTTTTCTCATTTTATGGCCTTTTTTATTTAGTCCGGAGTCTCATTTCGACTTGTGGGGGAAGCATAGTCTCCATCATCCTTTCCTCACTTGGGAAAATGCTCTAAAAATGATGATCATCACACTTTTTTATTTACCTACAACTCAACAATTACAACTCAATACTTAGAACAAAATATGACTCTATGTGAATGCCTCCGGCGGTGTACCGGGATATGCAATGAATCAAGAGTGAAATGTATGAAAGAATTATGAATGGTGGCTTTGCCACGAATACAATGTCAACTACATGATCACGCAAAGCAATATGACAATGATGGAGCGTGTCATAGTAAACGGAACGGTGGTAAGTTGCATGGCAATATATCTCGGAATGGCTATGGAAATGCCATGATAGGTATGTATGGTGGCTGTTTTGAGGAAGGTATATGGTGGGTGTATGATACCGGCGAAAGGTGCGCGGTATTAGAGAGGCTAGCAATGGTGGAAGGGTGAGAGTGCGTATGATCCATGGACTCAACATTAGTCATAAAGAACTCATATACTTATTGCAAAAATCTACAAGTTATCAAAGCAAAGTATTATGCGCATGCTCCTAGGGGGATAGATTGGTAGGAAAAGACCATCGCTCGTCCCCGACAGCCACTCATAAGGAAGACAATCAATAAATAAATCATGCTCCGACTTCATCACATAACGGTTCACCATACATGCATGCTACGGGAATCACAAACTTTAACACAAGTATTTATCAAATTCACAACTACTCAACTAGCATGACTCTAATATCACCATCTCCATATCTCAAAACAATTATCAAGCATCAAACTTCTCATAGTATTCAACACACTCATAAGAAAATTTTATTATTAATCTTGAATGCCTAACATAATTAAAGAAATTTACCACTCTGTTTTGTAAGACTCTCAAAATAATCTAAGTGAAGCATGAGAGAACAATGGTTTCTATAAAACAAATCCACCAACGTGCTCTAAAAGATATAAGTGAAGCACTTGAGAAAAAACTATATAACTCAAAAGATATAAGTGAAGCACATAGAGTATTCTAACAATTTCCGTATCATGTGTGTCTCTCTCAAAAGGTGTGTACAACAAGGATGATTGTGGAAAACTAACAAATAAAGACTCAAATAATACAAGACACTCCAAGCAAAACACATATCATGTGGTAAATAAAAATATAGCTCCAAGTAAAGTTACCGATGGAAGTAGACGAAAGAGGGGATGCCTTCCCGGGCATCTCCAAGCTTCTTTTAGGTGTCCTTAGATTATCTTGGGGGTGCCATGGGCATACCCAAGCTTAGGATCTTGCCACTCCTTGTTCCATAATCCATCAAATCTTTACCCAAAACTTGAAAACTTCACAACACCAAACTTAAAGTAGAAAATCTCGTGAGCTTTGTTAGCGAAAGAAAACAAAACACCACTTCAAGATACTGTAATGAAGTCATTCTTTATTTATATTGGTGTTAAACCTACTGTATTCCAACCTCTCTATGGTTTATAAACTATTTTACTAGCCATAGATTCATTAAAATAAGCAAACAACACACGAAAAACAGAATCTGTCAAAAACAGAACAGTCTGTAGTAATCTGTAGCTAAGGCAAGATCTGTAACCCCCAAAATTCTAAAATAAATTGCTGGACGTGAGGAATTTATCTATTAATCATCTGCAAAAATAATTAACTAAATATCACTTTCCAAATAAAAATGGCAGCAATTCGCGTGAGCGCTAAAGTTTCTGTTTTCTACAGCAGGATTAAAAAGACTTTCCCCAAGTCTTCCCAACGGTTCTACTTGGCAGAAACACTAATTAAACACAAAAAACACAACCAAAACAGAGGCTAGATAAATTATTTATTACTAAACAGGAACAAAAAGCAAGGAATAAAAATAAAATTGGGTTGCCTCCCAACAAGCGCTATCGTTTAACGCCCCTAGCTAGGCATAAAAGCGAAGATAGATCTAGGTACATTTAGGAGTTTCTTTCCTTTTATCAATAATCAAACTTCTAGGCACAAAATCGAAAAAATCAATAGTAGCAAATGGTTCCTTAATGATAGCAAAAATATTAGGATGAATACTTATAGATTTGAGATCCGCAGTTTCTTTGCTAGAGGATTCACCCTTATTTTTAGGAACATACATAAGCTTGGAAATTTTAGTTGGAGGACTTGGAGTATTATTTACGGAAGAAAAAGCGGTTCCCAAGTTGGTAATGATACCCTCAAGTTTATCAATTCTAGTGGAATCATGATTTATTCTTTCATTAACTATGGGTTCCTTCTCCTTAATATTTTTCAAAGTGAGTCCTACTTTAGATCCATATTGAGTAATTTGGTTGTGGATCTTTTTATCAAAATTTTCAATTAACTCTACGGTAGAAACTTTATTTTCAATAATTTCAAGTTTTTGCATTACATGCTCCAAAGTTAACACAGTTCCATTAACCAAAAGAGGGGGGGGGGAGCCAAACAAATCTATCATAGCATTATAGGAATCAAAAGTGGGGCTACCCAAGAAATTCCCTCCGGTAATGGTATCAAGGACATATCTGTGCCAAGGAAAAGCACCTACATAAAAATTGCGGAGAAGAATAGAAGTAGATTGCTTCCTGGTAGATCTATTTTGAGCATGGCAAATTCTATACTAAGCGTCTTTTAGGTTTTCTCATTCCCTTTGCTTAAAATTAAGAACTTCATTTTCGGGAGACAACAGAGAAGATAGGGGACTAGCCATAACGACAAGCAAGCAAACCAACACACAAGCAGACAAGAGACGGGCAAAAAAAGGCGAATAGAGAAAGAGGAGGAGGACAGAGAGAGAGAGAGGGCGAATAAAACGACAATGGTGAAGTGGGGGGGAGAGGAAAACGAGAGGCAAATGGCAAATAATGTAATGCGGGAGATAAGTGTTTGTGATGGGTACTTGGTATGTTGAATTTTGTGTAGACTCCCCAGCAACGGCGCCAGAAATCCTTCTTGCTACCTCTTGAGCACCGCGTTGGTTTTCCCTTGAAGAGGAAAGGGTGATGCAGCAGAGCAGCGTAAGTATTTCCCTCAGTTTTTGAGAACCAAGGTATCAATCCAGTAGGAGGCCACACACGAGTCCCTCACACCTACACAAACAAATAAACTCCTCGCAACCAACGCGATAAAGGGGTTGTCAATCCCTTCATGGTCACTTACGAAAGTGAGATCTGATAGATATGATAAGATAATATTTTTGGTATTTTTATGATAAAGAGAAATAAAGATGCAAGGAAAATAAATGGCAAAGGAAATAACTAAGTATTGGAAGATTAATATGATGGAAAATAGACCCGGGGCCATAGGTTTCACTAGTGGCTTCTCTCGAGAGCATTAGTATTACGATGGGTGAACAAATTACTGTTGAGCAATTGACAAAATTGAGCATAGTTATGAGAATATCTAGGTATGATCATGTATATAGGCATCACATCCGAGACAAGTAGACCGACTCCCGCCTGCATCTACTACTATTACTCCACACATCGACCGCTATCCAGCATGCATCTAGAGTATTAAGTTCAAGAGAACAGAGTAACGCTTTAAGCAAGATGACATGATGTAGAGGGATAAACTCATGCAATATGATATAAACCCCATCTTGTTGTCCTCGATGGCAACAATACAATACGTGCCTTGCTGCCCCTACTGTCACTGGGAAAGGACACCGCAAGATTGAACCCAAAGCTAAGCACTTCTCCCATTGCAAGAAATATCAATCTAGTAGGCCAAACCAAACTGATAATTCGAAGAGACTTGCAAAGATAACCAATCATATATAAAAGAATTCAGAGAAGATTCAAATATTGTTCATAGATAAACTTGATCATAAACCCACAATTCATCGGTCTCAACAAACACACCGCAAAAGAAGATTACATCGAATAGATCTCCACAAGAGAGGGGGAGAACTTTGTATTGAGATCCAAAAAGAGAGAAGAAGCGATCTAGCTAATAACTATGGACCCGAAGGTCTGAAGTAAACTACTCACACTTCATCGGAGAGGCTATGGTTTTGATGTAGAAGCCCTCCGTGATCAATACCCCCTCCGGCGGAGCTCCGAAAAAGGCCCCAAGATGGGATCTCGTGGATACAGAAAGTTATGCGGTGGAATTAGGGTTTTGGCTCCGTTTGATATTCTTTTTCTGCAAAACTCTGAAATAGGTAAAAATAACAGTTCTGGGCTGGGCCTCCGATTAATAGGTCAGTCCCAAAAATAATATAAAAGTGTATAATAAAGCCCAATAATGTCCAAAACAGGATATAATATGGCATGGAACAATCAAAAATTATAGATACGTTGGAGACGTATAAGGATGTCAAAACTGCATTCCTTAATGGATATCTTAAAGAAGAGTTGTATATGATGCAACAGTAGGTTTTGTCTATCCAAAAGGTGCTAACAAAGTGTGCAAGCTCCAGCGATCCATTTATGGACTGGTGCAAGCCTCTCGGAGTTGGAATATATGCTTTGATAGCATGATCAAAGCATATGGTTTTATACAGACTTTTGGAGAAGTCTGTATTTACAATAAAGTGAGTGGGAGCTCTGTAGCATTTCTGATATTATATGTGGATGGCATATTGTTGATCGGAAATGATACTGAATTTCTGAATAGCATAAAAGGATACTTGAATAAGAATTTTTCAATGAAAGACCTCGGTGAAGCTGCTTATATATTGGGCATCAAGATCTATAGAGATAGATCAAGACACTTAATTAGACTTTCACAAAGCACATACCTTGATAAAGTTTTGAAGAAGTTCAAAATGGATCAGTCAAAGAAAGGGTTCTTGCCTGTGTTACAAGGTGTGAAGTTGAGTCAGACTAAATGCTCGACCACTGCAGAAGATAGAGAGAAAATGAAAGTCATTCTATAGCGACCAGACCTCAAATAGTCCGATCTCTGTGCATCCTGCAATGGTCAACTCCCTTCCAATCTTGCGGAGCCAACCATCTGCAACTATCAGCTCTGTGCTACTGGAGAACACCGGTGGCTGCAACCTCAGAAAACGGGCTAAGTTGTCAATTGGAGGTGGTGGTGGTGGGTGGTTGTTGTTGTTGTTGTTGCCTTGGTTCTGAACTAACAACTGCATCAAGGCTTTCTGCCGCTGGATCAACTGAGTGAGGTCTGGTGGGAAAGTAAATCCGGGGTCACGTCTCAGAGGCATCTAAGGATTTAGAGGGAAGAGAATATAAAGGTCTAGTGAGAAAGCACTACCCATATGCTCATGAGATAAACACAATCATATCACTTCAATCAATTCAAACAAGGGCATACAATCGGTCTAACTACCGTTACAAAAGTGCTCGGTCTAATCTATATACATGGGGGAATACTACTACTAATATGGTGGTCGACTAGAAAAATTGATCGGTGGAAGACTCCATAATATCTGCTCCAGCTTCGTCAACAAAGTCATCATCGCTATCGTCGGGGTCCGAGTTGGTGTCGTCGATGATGATGTAGTTCTTTGGGCAAGTGGAATCGTCGTCTTCTCCTCCTGGCGCGGGGTCTCCCATGAATACTCCTAGCTTCCTTGTCAGATCGTCATTCGTCTCCACTAGTATCGTCATTTCCTCTTCGTATCCATCGCGTGTAGACTTGAGTTCTTCCTCCAGCTCTGTGATCCTGGTTATTGCCTTCTTCAGATCTATCATGCCTACGCACATCTGGTTCTCCCGACGACGAATGTGCTGGTTTAACTCCTGGATGAAAGCGGCAATAGACCAATCATTCCTGGTGCTGATCATCTCCCATTGCTCATCTCGGCACCCACAAATTTGGTAGATAGTATCCTTGAGATCCTTGTGGTAAACTTCTCCAATGCGTCCCATGGTGATGTGGGCTGCCATGCTCTTGCCTAGACTCGAGGTTGGTGCATCAAAGGAAAACTCTATGGGCTCAGTGACTGGCGCGAACATCCTTCCTGGAACTTGAACTCGAATCATCCAGCACTCCTCTTCTGGTAAAGTGGCATTGTAGGTCCCGGTGAAGCTTGGTATTCTGATGTTCAGGTATCTAGTAACTTCCTTCAAGTGTCGTCCAAAAGGCGTATCTTCATCCGGTTGAGTGAACTTGTTCCTTGCATCCGCCATCCTAAAGAGTAGAAAAGGGAGAGGAGTCAGAAATGAGAAGAGAGTAGTGATCTAGGATTTTAGCTTAGTGGTCGTGTCCTACAGTCACCGTGTGCTTTGATACCATCTTGTAGCGACCAGACCTCAAACAGTCTGCTCTCTGTGCATCAGTGTCATCCCTGGTTCGGTAATGCTGACATGCACAGTACTTGAGGATTTATAACAGAGTAGCAATCACACACTTATTACATCGAATGTCTCAAAAGAGAACTTATTACAATAAATATGGCTTAAGGCCATCTAAAACGATAACAGCGGAAGGCTTGGAAGATAAAGTGAGTCCATCAACTCCAACAGCATCACTGAGTGAAAGACAACGACCTATGGCTCCTTACTTGTCGTCTGAAAAGTCTGCAACATGAACATTGCAGCCCGAAACGGGTCAACACATGGAATATGCTGGCAAGGTAACACAAGAGTAATGAATAGAATAAATGCTATCACTACATGCATATTTGGCTGGTGGAGGCTGTATGGTTAATATGTTTTTGCGAAAAGCCAATTTTTCCCTACAACAAAGGAATACATTTTATTTAACTATCATGGTGGTTGTTAAACATTGAGAAGGTTCCTCCAACTCAATCCCAATTAAGCATCATCATTGAACCCAATCAAGTTATATTAAGAGTGATGAGATCAACATGATAATCCAAGAACCAGATACTCAAGATGTCCATAACTGGGGACACGGCTAACCATGATTAGTTTATACACTCTTCAGAGGTTTGCGCACTTTTCCCCACAAGACTCGAATACATACATGGTCGGAGATTCGAGACACAGTCTTTCTGAAGCATTAACTCTCTACTCTGGATAGACAGTACCACCTACAACCCACTACATCTCCTAGTCTACCTCTTTGAGAGCTTCATGAAACTTACTCAACTATGGCAGAGCCCATAATGGCTTGTGGCTGCACACGGAAGTTTCTAGCATGAATAATCTTATGATCCCTTTGAGCCTGGGTGGCGAGCCGTAGGATGATCACACAGTTCCTCCGGGATATCCTAGGACAACACTGGATTCTCCAAGTGCCCACAAGCAATCCACCCATATGTGTATTTAAGTTGCCACCTTAAGTTGAACCATTAATTAATAACTCACATCTGTCATGAATACACTCAAACCCAATCCACGTCTACGAGCATAGCATAGCAATATAAGCAACGTAGAAGTAACTCCCATAGGTTTGAAAATAAACAAGTGAATAGGTACTACCTCATCTACTTCCCAAAACCCACAATTTAATCAGATCCTAACCATGCAATTGTTTGAGGATTGATCTAATGCAATAAAACTGGGTAGTAAAAGGGTATGATCAAAGTGTTACTTGTCTTGCTGATGATCCGTGAAACCTAGAGACTCGTAGTAGCATGCTTCACACTCCGGGTACTCTATCGCAAACAAACAAGTATACAATAAGCACACAACTAGATGCACAGGCAAAACTCAAATACGAAATCTAACCAGAAAGTTCAACTTAAGAACTCCGGTTTGCAAAAAGAATCAAACCAAACGAAGCAACGAAACTCAAACTGCGAAAGAAACAAGATTCGTTTACTAATATGGACTTAAGTCAAATTTTACGGTAGCAAAATCTTGTTCAAGTTGGTTAAACAGAAAGAGGGCTTCGAAACGAAGATCTAGGCGCTTGAATCGCTTGATTCCGATAAACGAGCGAAAAGTTATACTAGAACGAAGATTAGGACAGGAATCGCGATCGAAAATAATCGCGGAAAAACCCTGGAAAAAGAAAACTGGCGAACAGGCTAACGAACGAACGTTCGTTGTCTGTGGCTAACGGGTGAAAACCGTTCGTTAAACGAACGTACGAATGGACGTTCGCTAAATAAATAAACTGGAAAAAATAAAACCGATCTAAATCTAGGGTTTCGAAAAAAACCCGATCGGATTTCCAAAGAAAAACCGTCGCCTGCGGGGTTGGGCGGCGAGGCGGCTCCGGCGGCGGGGTCGGGCGGCGAGGCGGCTCCGGCGGCGGCAGCGCGTGCAGCGGGGCGGCGGTGTGTGGCGGCGACGGCGAGCGGCTCCGGCGGCGGCGCGTGGCGGCGGCGGCGCGGTCGGGGCTAGGGTTTGGGACAGGGTGGGCTGGCGGCGGGGCCTTGGCTTAAAAAGGCCGCCCGGGCACAGTGTCCAGGTCGGACACGGCCTAGTAAGTCGGTTGACTTTTTTTAAGTAATACCGTGCAGAAAAACGAAGAAAAGAAATACTAAAAGACTCCAAAAATCCTGAAATAAAATTTCCTTGTCCTCTAAAAATCTAACGGACAATGTGAACATTTATTTGGGCTTCTAATGCAATTTTGAAAAAATGCATTTTTTTCCTAATTCAAATAAAATAGCGATAAAACTTCTGAATAAAATCTTATTTGATTTCAATATTAAATCTTCAATATTTCTTTATTTTGGGGAAGTCATTTTATCCCCTCTCTTTTATTTTCATAAAATAAATATTCGAAGAGAAAATAATTAAAATCAAACGACCCTCTTTTCAAAATTTAAGAAAACTTAAATATGAAAATAACGAAATCCCCAACTCTCTCCGTGGGTCCTTGAGTTGCGTAGAATTTCTAGGATCAATCCAAAATGCAATAAAATATGATATGCAATGGTGATCTAATGTGTAACATTCCAAATTGAAAATTTGGGATGTTACACATTCCCTATGCCTCAGCCATAGGTTATATCATTATGCAATGCTATGTACCAGACCCGATGTGTGCCTTGCTATTAGTTTAGCAGGGAGGTACCAAAGTAATCCAGGAGTGGATCACTGGACAGCGGTCAAGAACATCCTGAAATACCTGAAAAGGACTAAGGATACATTTCTCGTTTAGTGAGGTGACAAAGAGCTCGTCGTAAACGGTTACGTCAATGCAAGCTTTGACACTGATCCGGATGACTCTAAGTCACAAACCGGATACGTATTTATATTGAATGGTGGAGCTGTCAGTTGGTGCAGTTCCAAGCATTGCGTCGTGGCAGGATCTACGTGTGAACCAGAGTACATAGCTGCTTCGGAAGCAGCAAATGAAGGAGTCTGGATGAAGGAGTTCATAACCTCTCTAGGTGTCATACCTAGTGCATCGGGTCCAATAAAAATATTTTGTGACAATATTGATGCAATTGCCTTGGCAAAGGAATCCAGATTTCACAAGAGATCCAAGCACATCAAGAGACGCTTCAATTCCATCTGCGATCAAGTCAAGGAGGGAGACATAGAGATTTGCAAGATACAAACGGATCTGAATATTGCAGACCCGTTGACTAAGCCTCTCTCACGAGCAAAACATGATCAGCACCAAGACTCCATGGGTGTTAGAATCATTACTATGTAATCTAGATTATTGACTCTAGTGCAAGTGGGAGACTGAAGGAAATATGCCCTAGAGGCAATAATAAAGTTGTTACTTATATTTCCTTACATCATGATAAATGTTTATTATTCATGTTAGAATTGTATTAATTGGAAACTTAGTACATGTGTGGACACATAGACAAACAGAGTGTCCCTAGTATGCCTCTACTTGACTAGCTCGTTAATCAAAGATGGTTAGGTTTCCTAGCCATAGACATGTGTTGTCATTTGATGAATGGGGTCACATCATTAGAGAATGATGTGATGGACAAGACCCATCTGTTAGCTTAGCATAATGATCGTTTAGTTTTTTCTGCTATTGCTTTCTTCATGACTTATACATGTTCCTCAGACTATGAGATTATGCAACTCCCGAATACCGGAGGAACACCTTGTGTGCTATCAAACGTCACAACATAACTGGGTGATTATAAAGATGCTCTATAGGTATCTCCGATGGTGTTTGTTGAGTTGGCATAGATCGAGATTAGGATTTGTCACCCTTGTATCGGAGAGGTATCTCTGGGCCCTCTCGGTAATGCACATCACTATGAGCCTTGCAAGCAATGTGACTAATGAGTTAGTCATGGGATGATGCATTACGGAATGAGTAAAGAGACTTTTCGGTGATGAGATTGAACCAAGTTTGATAATACCGATGATCAAATCTCGGGCAAGTAACATACCGATGACAAAGGAAACAACATATGTTGTTATGCGGTTTGACCGATAAAGATCTTTGTAGAATATGTAGGAGCCAATATGAGCATCCAGGTTCCGCTATTGGTTATTGACCGGAGATGTGTCTCGGTCATGTCTATATAGTTCTCGAACCCATAGGGTCCGCACGCTTAACGTTCGATGATGATTTGTATTATGAGTTTCGTGTTTTGATAAACCGAAGTTTGTTCAGAGTCCCGGATGAGATCACGGACATGAAGATGAGTCTCGAAATGGTCGAGACATAAAGATTCATATATTGTAAGGTTACATTCAGACACCAGAATGGTTCGGGTCGTTTTGGATTAGTTTCGGAGTACCGGGGGTTATCGGAACCCCCCGGGAAGTTCATGGGCCTTAGTGGAAAGGGGAGGAGGGCCATAAGGGAGGCTGCGCCCCCCATGGCCAGTCCGAATTGGACTAGGGAGGGGGCGGCGCCCCCTCTTTCCTTCTCCCCTTTCCTCCTTCCCTCTCTCTCCCTCTCTTGGAAAGGAAGGGGACTCCAACTAGGATTGGGAATCCTAGTTGGACTCCCCATGGCGCCCCCCTTGTCCGACCTCCTCCTCCTCCCCTCCTTTATATACATGGTAGGGGGGCACCCCAAAGGCACACAAGTCTTCTCTTAGCCGTGTGCGGTGCCCCCCCCTCCACAGTTACACACCTCGGTCATATCGTGGTAGTGCAGGCGAATCCCTGCACCGGTAACTTCATCATCACCGCCACCATGCCATCGTGCTGACGGAACGCTCCCTTATCCTCAACTGGATCAAGAGATTGAGGGACATCATCGAGCTGAACGTGTGCTGAACACAGAGGTGCCGTACGTTCGGTGCTTGGATCGGTTGGATTGCGAAGACGTTCGACTACATCAACCGCGTTACTAAACGCTTCCGCTTTCAGTCTACGAGGGTACGTGGACACACTCTCCCTGCTCGTTGCTATGCTTCTCCTAGATAGATCTTGCGTGATCGTAGGATAAAATTTTGAAATACTACATTCCCCAACACACAAACGGTATTGCAATGCTTGAAAATGAGGCCTAGGGTCCGTACTTTTGCTAGTGCAATCTCTCAACAATGCTAATATAATTGGATCACATAACCATCCCTCAACGTGCAATGAAGAATCACTCCAAAGTTTTTATCTAGCGGAGAAAATAAGAAGAAATTATTTGTAGCTATTCTTTCTGATCGATCTATCAAGAGTTCGTACTAAAATAACACCAAAGCAAATTCAGATTTATAATACTTGATCCAACACAAAGAACCTCAAAGAGTGCCCCAATATTTCTACCGAAGAAACAAAGACGAGAACGTGCATCAACCCCTATGCATAGATTACCCCAATGTCACCTCGAGAATCCGCGAGTTGAGTGCCAAAACATATATCAAGTGAATCAAAATAATACCCCATTGTCACCATGAGTATTCATATGCAAGACATATATCAAGTGCTCTCAAATCCATAAAAGTATTCAATCCGATAAAAACAAATCTCAAATGGAAAACTCAATTCATCACAACAAGATAGAGAGGGGAAAACACCATATGATCCAACTATATTAACAAAGCCCCTGATACATCAAGATCGTGCCATCAAGAACACGAGAGAGAGATTAAACACATAGCTACTGGTACAAACCCTCAGCCCCGAGGGTGGACTACTCCCTCCTCGTCATGAAGACCATAGGGATGATGAAGATGGCCTCCGGTGATGATCTCCCCCTCCGACAGGGTGCCGGAACGGGGTCTAGATTGGTTTTTCATGGCTACAGAGGCTTGCAGCGGCGGAACTTCTGATCTAGGGTTACCCCGAGGGTTTTTGGAATATTTGACGATTTATAGGACGAAGAGGCGGTGTGGGAGGCCAACGAGGTGGGCACAACCCACCAGGGCGCGCCTGGGCCTCCAGGCGTGCCTAGGTGGGTTGTGCCCCCCCCCTCGGGGAACCCTCTAGTACTTCCTTGGCCCATTGGTGGTCTTATGGTCCAAAAAAATCTCCAAAAAGTTTCGTTGCGTTTGGACTCCGTTTGGTATTGATTTTCTACAATGTTAAAAAACAAGCAAAAAAATCAATTGGCACTAGGCTCTATGTAAATAGGTTAGTATAGAAAAATGATATAAAGTTGCTATAAAATGATCGTAAAACATCTAAGAATTATAATATAACAACATGAATACTTCATAAATTATAGATACGTTGGAGACGTGTTAGATGTGTGTCATAAAAACGGAATGGTGGAAGTTGCATGGCAATATATCTCGGAATGGCTATGGAAATGCCATAATAGGTAGGTATGGTGGCTGTTTTGAGGAAGATATAAGGAGGCTTATGTGTGATAGAGCGTATCATATCACGGGATTTGGATGCACCTGCGAAGTTCGCACCACATCTCAAGATGAGAAAGGGCAATGCACAGTACCGAAAAGGTTAGCAAATTGTGGAAAGGTGAGAGTGCATATAATCCATGGACTCACATTAGTCATAAATAACTCACATACTTATTGCGAAATTTTATTAGCCCTCAAAGCAAAGTACTGCTACGCATGCCCCTAGGGGGATATATTGGTAGGAAAATACCATCGCTCGTCTGCGACCGCCACTCATAAGGAAGACAAGCAATAATAAATCACGCTCCAACTTCTTAGCATAACAAGGGACAATACGTGTATGCCTCGGGAATCACAAACCTTAACACCAATATTCTTACTAAACCACAATCTTTCACGAGTACCTCCCACATATTACCATCTTTATATCACAAACTATTGCAAGGAATCAAACTTATCATATTCAGTGATCTACATGAAAGTTTTAATTATATCCCTCTTGAATACCTATCATATTAGGACCAAATTCATAACCCGTGCTAATTGCCATTACTATTTATCAAACTCTCAAAATGATATAAGCGAAGCATGAGAGTGCAACTATTTCTTTAAAAATAACCACCACCGTGCTCTAAAAGATATAAGTGAAGCACTAGAGTAACTACCTAGCTCAAAAGATATAAGTGAAGCACAAAGAGTATTCTAATAAATCATGAATAATGTGTGTCCCTCTCAAAAAGGTGTTCCCAACAAAGATGATTGTAGCAAACTAAAAAGCAAACAAAGCAAAGACTCATATAATACGCGATGCTCCAAGCAAAACTCATATCATCTGATGAATAAAAATATAGCTCCAAGTAATTTATCGATAGTTGGTAAAAGAAAGAGGGGATGCCATCCGGGGCATCCCCAAGCTTAGATGCTTGGGTTTCCTTGAATATTACCTTGGGGTGCCTCGGGCATCCCCAAGTTTAGCTCTTGTCACTCCTTATTCCTTCATCCATCGTGATCTCACTCAAAACTTGAACACTTCAGCACACAGAACTCAACGGAAAACTCGTGAGATCCATTAGTATAACAAGAAAATCACCACTTTAGATACTGTTGTAAACCCATTCATATTTTATTATTTCATAATACCTACTATATTCTAACTTCACCATGGCTTATACCCCCTGATACAATTCATAGATTCATCAAAACAAGCAAACAATGCAACGAAAATATAATCTATCGAAAATAGAGCAGTCTGTAATGATTCGAATAGCGACCCTACTTCTGTAACTCCAATTTGAATACCTACTATATTCTAACTTTAGCACACAAAACTCAACGGAAAACTCATGAGATCCATTAGTATAACAAGAAAATCACCACTTTGGATACTGTTGTAAACCCATTCATATTTTATTATTTCATAATACCTACTATATTCTAACTTCACCATGGCTTATACCCCTGATACAATTCATAGATTCATCAAAACAAGCAAACAATGCAACGAAAATACAATCTATCAAAAACAGAGCAGTCTGTAATGATTCGAACAGTGACCCTACTTCTGTAACTCCAATTTTTTGAGAACTTAGGACAATGTGGGAAATTGGTATATCAATCATGTGTAAAAAATCAGAAATTTACCATGTTCCATTGAATCTCAACAATTCTTCTACTGGGCGCAAAGGTTTCTGATTTCTCACAGGATCAAAGCAACTATCATCCAAATCATCCCAAAAGCTATACTTGGCACTAACACTAATTTAAACACAAAAACACAACCATAACAGTAGCATAATTGTGTGCACACCAAAAAACAGGAAATAAACAAGAAAAATAAAGATAGCTATTGGGTTGCCTCTCAAGAAGCGCTATTGTTTTACGTCCCTAGCTAGGCGTAATGCATAGTTTCAAGTGTTGTCATCCTTCAAATTAATTCCATATGTGGACATCATAATAGATTCATATGGTGACTTAATTTCATTTCTAGGGAAGTGTTCCATACCCTTCGTTAATGGAAACTGAAACTTTATATTACCCTCTTTCATATCAATAATAGCACCTATGGTTCGTAGGAAAGGCCTACCAAGTATTATGCAACAAGACGGATTGCAATCAATATCAAGTTGATACATCTCCAACGTATCTATATTTTTTGATTGTTCCATGCTGTTATATTATCATTCTTGGATGTTTTACAATCATTTTATAGCAACTTTATATCATTTTTGGGACTAACCTATTGACATAGTGCCCAGTGTCAGTTGCTGTTTTTGCTTGTTTTTTACTTCACAGATTATCAGTACCAAACAGAGTCCAAAGGCAGCGAAACTTGTTGGAGAGATTTTCTGGACCAGAAGACACCTTGCGGGCTAAGAAAGTACCGAAGGGGAGGCCCGTGGGGAGCACAACCCACCAGGGAGCGCCCAGGAGCCCAGGCACGCCCGGGGGGGTTGTGCCCCCCACGGAGCCCCCCTGCACCGCCTCTTCGCCCTATGAATTCCCAAATATTCCATAAACCCTAGAGGAGTCGATGAAACACAACTCCAGCCGCCGCAAGTTCCAGAACCACGAGATCCCATCTAACACCATCACGAAGGGGTTCATCATCCTCATTGGTGCGTCTCTGATGTTGCATGAGTAGTCCACCATAGACCTACAGGTCCGTAGGCAGTAGCTAGATGGCTTCCTCTCTCTCTTTTGATTCTCAATACAATGGTCTCTTGGAGATCTATTTGATGTAACTCTTTTCGCGGTGTGTTTGTTGGGATCCGATGAACTTTGAGTTTATGATCAAATCTATATCCATGAATATTATTTGAGTCTTCTTTGAACTCTTATATTCATGATTATTTATATCCTCGTATTTCTTCTTCGAATCTTTGGTTTAGTTAGGCCAACTAGATCGATTTTTCTTGCCATGGGAAGATGTGCTTTGTGATGGGTTCGATCTTGCGGTGTTTTTTCCAGTGATAGAAGGGGCAGCAAGACACACATGTATCATTGCTATTAAGGATAACAAGATGGGGGCTATTCCTACATGAATATATCTCGTCTACATCATGTCATCGTTCTTATTGCATTACTCTGTTTCTCCATTAACTTAATACTCTAAATGCATGCTGGATAGCGGTTGATGTGTGGAGTAATAGTAGTAGATGCAGACATGAGTCGGTCTACTAATCTTGGACGTGATGCCTATATATTGATCATTGCCTTGGATATCGGCATAATTATTTAATCTTCTATCAATTGCCCAACCGTAATTTGTTTACCCACCGTGTGCTATTTCTTGAGAGAAGCTACTAGTGAAATCTATGGCACCCGGGTCTATTCTTTATCATATTTGCTTTGAGATCTATTTTTATTCACTTTTATTGTCAAATCTATTATTCCTAAAACCCAAAAATACCTTGTTGCACTTTTTTATTACTTATTTTATTTCACGTTTTATTGAGAGCTATTTATCCAATCTATCACAAATATTCTTGAGTCAACTTGCCAATTTCTAGCGGCGTTACCTAGGAGGGATTGACAACCCCTCTTACGCATTGGGTTGCAAGTATTTGTTATTTGTGTGTAGGTGCCATTTACATAGTGTTGCTTGGTTCTCCTACTGGATTGATACCTTGGTTTCATAACTGAAGGAAATACCTACCGTAGTTGTACTGCATCATCCCTTCCTCTTTGGGGAAATACCGCGCAGTTTCAAGCGACATCACAAGCACAATGAAATCAACGGTCACATAATTCCTATTTTCAAGAATAAGAACATCATTTATTCTACACAAAGGTTTCTTAATGGTGGAATCTGCTAAGTGCAAATTAAGAGAACATTCATCTATATTGGTAAAACCTAACGCATCACATACATATTTTGGTATTGTGGAAACGCTACCACTCAAATCACATAAAGCATTGCACTCATAATTTTTAATTTTAACTTTAATAGTAGGTTCCCAATCATCATATAATTTCCTCGGTATTGAAACATCAAATTCTAGCTTTTCTTCTAAAGCTTTCATCATAGTTTCTACGATATGTTTAGTAAAAGCCTTATTTTGTCCATAAGCACTGGGTGAATTTAGCATGGATTGCAAAAAGGAAATACACTCAATTAAAGAACAACTATCATAATTAAAATCCTTGAAATCCAAAGAAGTGGGCACATCACTATTTAAAGTTTTGACCTCTCCAGACCCACTTTTGTCAATTTTTTCATTAAGATTTTTACCCTCTGAACAATGGGACGCCTTGTAGCTAAAGTTGACTCATCTTCAGTACCATTTTCATCAAGTTTTATATTTCTAAATAAAGATTCAATGGGTGAAACACCAATTACTTTAATATCTTCATCATTACAATGATAAAAGTCGGGCAGAATCGCTTTTTTAAGAATTTTTGCTTAGCCCTCAACCTAGCGGTTCTTTCTTTACTTTCATCAATTGAAACATAGAGAGCTTTAATGGATTCATTAATATCAAGCTTGGGTGGCAAAATTTTAGATTTTAGATTTTCCACATCATGAACAATTCAATCCATGCTACTAAACATATCATCAAGTTTACTCAATTTTTCCTCTATCATAGTATTGAAAACCTTTGAGCATTAATAAATTATTTAATATTACTTTCAAGATCAGAGGGCATCCTATTATATTGTTACTACTACTACTACTACTACTACTACTACTACTACTATTATTATTATTATTATTATTATTATTATAAGGATTGCCATAGGAATTTTGCCATAATTATTAGAGGAGTTCCCAGGAAACAACCTAGGATTAAAATTACCTCTATAAGCATTACTATTGAAATTGTTCCGCGAGTCAAAATTCACATCTATGAGATCATTATTTTGCTCAATCAAAGTAGACAATGGCACATCATTAGGATCAACATGATCACTCCTACTAGCAACCATTTTCATAAGCACATCTACTTTATCACTCAGAGTACTAATTTCTTCAACAAAATTCACTTTTTTACTAGTAGGAGTTGTTTCAGTATGCCATTGTGAAGGATTTGCCATAATATTATCAAGAAAATCTGTAGCTTCTCCTAGTGTGATTTCCATAAAAGTACCACCCGTGGAGAAATCTAAAAGATTTCTAGAAACAAAGTTCAATCCCGCATAATTTTTTTGTATGATCCTCTATAAACTTAAGCCATGAGTAGGGCAATTTCTTATCATTAATTTCAATCTCTCCCAAGATTGGGCAACATGTTCATGCTCAAATTGTTTAAAATTCATAATTTTATTTCTAAGAGAAATAATTTTTGTGGGAGGTAAAATACTTGGCAATAAAAACATCCTTATACTTATGCCAAGAATCAATACTATTTCGTGGCAAGGATGAAAACCAAGTTTTAACACGATCTCGTAGTGGGAAAGGAAATAATTTTAATTAGAAAATATAATTATCCACATCTTTTTTCTTTTGCATATCACATAATTCAACGAAAGTGTTAAGATGGGATGCAACATCTTCACTAGGACTACAAGAAAATTGTTCTTTCATAATAAGATTTAACAAAGCGGCATTAATATCACAAGACTTCGCACTAGTGATGGAAGGAGCAATTGGAGTAATAATAAAATCATTATTATTAGTATTGGAAAAGTCACGCAACTTTGTATTTTCTTGAGACATCACGACAAAGCAAGCAAACAAGCAAAAGGGCAAAGATCCGGGCCTTTGGCTTTCGCCCGAAGAGAAAAGTGAAGGAAATATGCCCTAGAGGCAATAATAAAGTTATTATTTATTTCCTTATTTCATGATAAATATTTATTATTCATGCTAGAATTGTATTAACCAGAAACATAATACATGTGTGAATACATAGACAAACAGAGTGTCACTAGTATGCCTCTACTTGACTAGCTCGTTAATCAAAGATGGTTATGTTTCCTAACCATGGACAAAGAGTTGTTATTTGATTAACGGGATCACATCATTAGGTGAATGATCTGATTGACATGACCCATTCCATTAGCTTAGCACCCGATCGTTTAGTATGTTGCTATTGCTTTCTTCATGACTTATACATGTTCCTATGACTATGAGATTATGCAACTCCCGTTTGCCGGAGGAACACTTTGTGTGCTACCAAACGTCACAACGTAACTGGGTGATTATAAAGGAGCTCTACAGGTGTCTCCAAAGGTGGATGTTGGGTTGGCGTATTTCGAGATTAGGATTTGTCACTCCGATTGTCGGAGAGGTATCTCTGGGCCCTCTCGGTAATGCACATCACATAAGCCTTGCAAGCATTGCAGCCAATGAGTTAGTTGCGAGATGATGTATTACGGAACGAGTAAAGAGACTTGCCGGTAACGAGATTGAACTAGGTATTGGATACCGACGATCGAATCTCGGGCAAGTAACATACCGATGACAAAGGGAACAACGTATGCTGTTATGCGGTCTGACCGATAAAGATCTTCGTTGAATATGTAGGAGCCAATATGGGCATCCAGGTCCCGCTATTGGTTATTGACCAGAGATGTGTCTCAGTCATGTCTGCATTATTCTCGAACCGTAGGGTCCGCACGCTTAACGTTACAATGACAGTGATTATGATTTTATGCATTTTGATGTACCGAAGTTAGTTTGGAGTCCCGGATGTGATCACGGACATGATGAGGAGTCTCGAAATGGTCGAGACATAAAGATTGATATATTGGAAGCCTATATTTGGACATCGGAAATGTTCCGGGTGAAATCGGGATTTTATCGGAGTACCGGGAGGTTACCGGAACCCCCCGGGAACCATATGGGCCTTAATGGGCTTTAGTGGAAAGGAGAAAGGGGCAGCCCAAGGTGGCCGCGCGCCTCCCCCCTCCCCTAGTCCTATTAGGACTAGGAGAGGTGGCCGGCCCCCTCTCTTTCTTTCCCCCTCGGGGAATCCTAGTCCAACTAGGATTGGGGGGGGGGAGTCCTACTCCAGGAAGGAGTAGGACTCCTCCTGCGCCCTCCTCCTGGCCGGCGGCCCCTCCCCCTTGGCTCCTATATATACGGAGGTAGGGGGCACCTCCAGACACACAAGTTGATCCTTGAGATCGCTCCTTAGCCGTGTGCGGTGCCCCCAGCCACCATATTCCACCTCGATCATATTGTAGCGGTGCTTAGGCGAAGCCCTGCGACGGTAGAACATCAAGATCGTCACCACGCCGTCGTGCTAACGGAACTCCTCCCCGACGCTTTGCTGGATCGGAGCCCGGGGATCGTCATCGAGCAGTACGTGTGCTAAGAACTCGGAGGTGTCGGAGTAACGGTGCTTGGATCGGTCGGATCGGGAAGACGTACGACTACTTCCTCTACGTTGCGTCAACGCTTCCGCAGTCGGTGTGCGTGGGTACGTAGACAACACTCTCCCCTCTCGTTGCTATGCATCACCATGATCTTGCGTGTGCGTAGGAAAATTTTGAAATTACTATGAAACCCAACAGTGGTATCAGAGCCTAGGTTTTATGGTTTGATGTTATATGCACGAGTAGAACACAAGTGAGTTGTGGGCGATATAAGTCATACTGCCTACCAGCATGTCATACTTTGGTTCGGCGGTATTGTTGGACGAGACGACCCGGACCAACATTACGCGTACGCTTACGCGAGACCGGTTCTCCCGACGTGCTTTGCACATAGGTGGCTTGCGGGCGACTGTCTCTCCAACTTTAGTTGAACCAAGTGTGGTTACGCCCGGTCCTTGCGAAGGTTAAAACGGAGTCTATTTGACAAACTATCGTTGTGGTTTTGATGCGTAGGTGAGATTGGTTCTTGCTTAAGCCCGTAGCAGCCACGTAAAACTTGCAACAACAAAGTAGAGGACGTCTAACTTGTTTTTGCAGGGCATGTTGTGATGTGATATGGTCAAGACGTGATGAGATATTAGTTGTTGTATGAGATGATCATGTTTTGTTGAAGTTATCGGCAACTGGCAAAATCCTTATGGTTGTCTCTCTATTGCATAAGATGCAAGCACCCAATAACTGCTTTACTTTATTGCTATGCGATAGCAATAGTTGCAAGAGCAATTGTTGGCGAGACGACCACGTGACGACACATTGATATAGATCAAGATGATGGAGATCATGGTGTCATGCCGGTGACGATAGAGATCATAACAGTACTTTGGAGATGGAAATCAAAGGCGCAAGATGATGATGGCCATATCATGTCACATATTTTGATTGCATATGATGTTTATCTTTTATACATCTTATTTTGCTTAGTTTGACGGTAGCATTTTAAGATGATCTCTCACTAATTATCAAGAAGTGTTCTCCCTGAGTATGCACCGTTGCCAAAGTTCGTCGTGCCCAGACACCACGTGATGATCGGGTGTGATAAGCTCTACGTCCATCTACAACGGGTGCAAGCCAGTTTTGCACACGCGGAATACTCAGGTTAAACTTGACGAGCCTAGCATATGTAGATATGGCCTCGGAACACGGAGACCGAAAGGTCGAGCGTGAATCATATAGTAGATATGATCAACATAGTGATATTCACCATTGAAAACTACTCCATCTCACGTGATGATCGGTTATGGTTTAGTTGATATGGATCACGTAATCACTTAGAAGATTAGAGGGATGTCTATCTAAGTGGGAGTTCTTAAGTAATATGATTAATTGAACTTAAATTTATCATGAACTTAGTCCTGGTAGTATTTTGCAAATTATGTTGTAGATCAATAGCTTGCGTTGTTGCTTTCATATGTTTATTTTGATATGTTCCTAGAGAAAAATTGTGTTGAAAGATGTTAGTAGCAATGATGCGGATTGGATCTGTGATCTGAGGTTTATCCTCATTGCTGCACAGAAGAATTATGTCCTTGATGCACCGCTAGGTGACAGACCTATTACAGGAGCAGATGCAGACGTTATGAACATTTGGCTAGCTCAATATGATGACTACTTGATAGTTTAGTGCACCATGCTTAACGGCTTAGAATCGGGACTTCAAAGACGTTTTGAACGTCATGGACCATATGAGATGTTCCAGGAATTGAAGTTAATATTTCAAGCAAATACCCGAGTTGAGAGATATGAAGTCTCCAACAAGTTCTATAGCTAAAAGATGGAGGAGAATCGCTCAACTAGTGAGCATGTGCTCAGATTGTCTGGGTACTACAATCGCTTTAATCAAGTGGGAGTTAATCTTCCAGATAAAATAGTGATTGACAGAATTCTCTAGTCACCATCACCAAGTTAGTAGAACTTCGTGATGAACTATAATATGCAAGGGATGACTAAAGTGATTCCCAAGCTCTTCGTGATGTTGAAATCGACGAAGGTAGAAATCAAGAAAGAGCATCAAGTGTTGATGGTAGACAAGACCACTAGTTTCAATAAAAGGGCAAAGGGAAGAAGGGGAACTTCAAGAAGAACGGCAAGCAAGCTGCTGCTCAAGTGAAGAAGCCCAAGTCTGGTCCTAAGCCTGAGAGTAAGTGTTTCTACTGCAAAGGGACTGGTCACTGGAAGCGGAACTACCCCAAGTGATTGGCAGATAAGAAGGATGGCAAAGTGAACATAAGTATATTTGATATACATGTTATTGATGTGTACTTTACTAGTGTTTATAGCAACCCCTCAGTATTTGATACTAGTTCAGTTGCTAAGATTAGTAACTCGAAACGGGAGTTGCAGAATAAACAGAGACTAGTTAAGGGTGAAGTGACGATGTGTGTTGGAAGTGGTTCCAAGATTGATATGATCATCATCGCACACTCCCCTATACTTTCGGGATTAGTGTTGAACCTAAATAAGTGTTATTTGGTTTTTGCGTTGAGCATGAATATGATTTGATCATGTTTATTGCAATACAGTTATTCATTAAAGTCAGAGAATAATTGTTGTTCTGTTTACATGAATAAAACCTTCGATGGTCATACACCCAATGAAACAAGTTCATTGGATCTCGATCGTAGTGATACACATATTCATAATATTGAAACCAAAAGATGCAAAGTTAATAATGATAGTGCAACTTATTTGTAGCACTGCCGTTTAGGTCATATTGGTGTAAAGCGCATCAAGAAACTCCATGCTGATGGGATTTTGGAATCACTTGATTATGAATCACTTGATGCTTGCAAACCATGCCTCATGGGCAAGATGACTAAGACTCCGTTCTCCGGAGCGAGCAACTGACTTATTGGAAATAATACATACTGATGTATGCGGTCCGATGAGTGTTAAGGCTCACGGCAAGTATCGTTATTTTCTGAACTTCACAGATGATTTGAGCAGATATGGGTATATCTACTTGATGAAACATAAGTCTGAAACATTTGAAAACTTCAAAGAATTACAGAGTGAAGTGGAAAATCATCGTGACAAGAAAATAAAGTTTCTACGATCTGATCACGGAGACAAATATTTGAGTTACGAGTTTGGTCTTCAATTAAAACAATGTGGAATAGTTTCACAAACTCATGCCACATGGAACACCACAGCATAATGGTGTGTCCGAACGTCATAACCATACTTTATTGGATATAGTGCAATCTATGATGTCTCTTACCGATCTACCACTATCGTTTTGGGGTTATGCATTAGAGACAGCTGCATTCACGTTAAATAGGGCACCATCTAAATCCGTTGAGACGACACCGTGTGAACTATGGTTTGGCAAGAAACCTAAGCTGTCGTTTCTTAAAGTTTGGGGTTCCGATGCTTATATGAAAAAGTTTCATCCTGATAAGCTCAAACTCAAATCGGAGAAGTGCGTCTTCATAGGATATCCAAAGGAAAATATTGGATACACCTTCTATCACAGATCCGAAGGCAAGACTTTTGTTGCTAAATTCGGAAACTTTCTGGAGAAGGAGTTTCTCTCGAAAGAAGTGAGTGGGAGGAAAGTAGAACTTGACGAGGTAACTAAACTTGCTCCCTTATTGGAAAGTAGTACATCACAGAAAACTGTTTCTGTGACACCTACACCAGTTAGTGAGGAAGCTAATGATGATGATCATGAAACTTCAGAACAAGATACTACTGAACCTCGTAGATCAACCAGAGTAAGATCCGCGCCAGAGTGGTACGGTAATCCTGTTCTGGAAGTCATGCTACTAGATCATGATGAACCTACGAACTATGAAGAAGCGATGGTGAGCCCAGATTCCGCAAAGTGGCTTGAAGCCATGAAATCTGAGATGGGATCCATTTATGAATACAAAGTATGGACTTTGGTTGACTTGCCCGATGATCGGCAAGCCATAGAAAATAAATGGATCTTCAAGAGGAAGACGGACACTGATAGTAGTGTTACTATCTACAAAGCTAGAATTGTCGCAAAAGGTTTCCGACAAGTTCAAGGTGTTGACTACGATGAGATTTTCTCACTCGTATCTATGCTTAAGTCTGTCCGAATCATGTTAGCAATTGCTGCATTTTATGAAATCTGGCAAATGGATAAACAAAACTGCATTCCTTAATGGATTTACTAAAGAAGAGTTGTATACGATGCAACTAGAAGGTTTTGTCGATCCTAAAGGTGTTAACTAAATATGCAAGCTCCAGCGATCCATCTATGGACTGGTGCAAGAATCTCGGAGTTGGAATATACGCTTTGATAAGTTGATCAAAGCATATAGTTTTATACAGACTTGCGGTGAAGCCTGTATTTACAAGAAAGTGAGTGGGAGCACTACAACATTTCTGATAAGTATATGTGAATGACATATTGTTGATCGGAAATAATGTAGAATTATTCTGCAAAGCATAAAGGAGTGTTTGAAAGGAGTTTTTCAAAGAAAGACCTCGGTGAAGCTGCTTACATATTGAGTATCAAGATCTATAGAGATAGATCAAGACACTTGATAAGTTTTTTCAATGAGTACATACCTTGACAAGATTTTGAAGTAGTTCAAAATGGAACAGTCAAAGAAAAGGTTTCTTGCCTGTGTTACAAGGTGTGAAGTTGAGTAAGAATCAAAGCCCGACCACGGCAGAAGATAGAAAGAGAATGAAAGTCATTCCCTATAGTCATAGGTTCTATAAAGTATGCCATGCTGTATACCAGATCTATTGTATGCCCTACCACTGAGTTTTGCAAGGGAGTACGATAGTGATCTAGGAGTAGATCACTGGACAGCGGTCAAAATTATCCTTAGTGGAATAAGGATATGTTTCTCGATTATGGAAGTGAAAAAAAGGTTCATCGTAAAGGGTTACGCCGATGCAAGTTTTGACACTAATCTAGATGACTCTAAGTCTCGATCTAGATACATATTGAAAGTGGGAGCAATTAGCTAGAGTAGCTCCATGCAGAGCATTGTTGACATAGAAATTTGCAAAATACATGCGGATCTGAATGTGGCAGACCCGTTGACTAAGATTCTCTCACAAGCAAAACATGATCACACCTTAGTACTCCTTGGGTGTTAATCACATAGCGATGTGAACTAGATTACTGAATCTAGTAAACCCTTTGGGTGTTGGTCACATGGCGATGTGAACTATGGGTGTTAATCACATGATGATGTGAACTATCGATGTTAATCACATGGTGATGTGATCTAGATTATTGACTCTAGTGCAAGTGGGAGACTGAAGGAAATATGCCCTAGAGGCAATAATAAAGTTATTATTTATTTCCTTATTTCATGATAAATGTTTATTATTCATGCTAGAATTGTATTAACCGGAAACATAATACATGTGTGAATACATAGACAAACAGAGTGTCACTAGTATGCCTCTACTTGACTAGCTCGTTAATCAAAGATGGTTATGTTTCCTAACCATGGACAAAGAGTTGTTATTTGATTAACGGGATCACATCATTAGGTGAATGACCTGATTGACATGACCCATTCCATTAGCTTAGCACCCGATCGTTTAGTATGTTGCTATTGCTTTCTTCATGACTTATACATGTTCCTATGACTATGAGATTATGCAACTCCCGTTTGCCGGAGGAACACTTTGTGTGCTACCAAACGTCACAACGTAACTGGGTGATTATAAAGGAGCTCTACAGGTGTCTCCAAAGGTGGATGTTGGGTTGGCATATTTCGAGATTAAGATTTGTCACTCCGATTGTCGGAGAGGTATCTCTGGGCCCTCTCGGTAATGCACATCACATAAGCCTTGCAAGCATTGCAGCCAATGAGTTAGTTGCGAGATGATGTATTACGGAATGAGTAAAGAGACTTGCCGGTAACGAGATTGAACTAGGTATTGGATACCGACGATCGAATCTCGGGCAAGTAACATACCGATGACAAAGGGAACAACGTATGTTGTTATGCGGTCTGACCGATAAAGATCTTCGTTGAATATGTAGGAGCCAATATGGGCATCCAGGTCCTGCTATTGGTTATTGACCGGAGATGTGTCTCAGTCATGTCTGCATTATTCTCGAACCGTAGGGTCCGCACGCTTAACGTTACGATGACAGTGATTATGAGTTTATGCATTTTGATGTACCGAAGTTAGTTCGGAGTCCGGGATGTGATCACGGACATGACGAGGAGTCTCGAAATGGTCGAGACATAAATATTGATATATTGGAAGCCTATATTTGGACATCGGAAATGTTCCGGGTGAAATCGGGATTTTACCGGAGTACCGGGAGGTTACCGGAACCCCCCGGGAACCATATGGGCCTTAATGGTCTTTAGTGGAAAGGAGAAAGGGGCAGCCCAAGGTGGCCGGGCGCCTCCCCCCTCCCCTAGTCCTATTAGGACTAGGAGAGGTGGCCGGCCCCCCTCTCTCTCTTTCCCCCTCGGGGAATCCTAGTCCAACTAGGATTGGGGGGGGGGGGAGTCCTACTCCAGGAAGGAGTAGGACTCCTCCTGCTCCCTCCTCCTGGCCGGCGGCCCCCTCCCCCTTGGCTCCTTTATATACGGAGGCAGGGGGCACCTCCAGACACACAAGTTGATCCTTGAGATTGTTCCTTAGCCGTGTGCGGTGCCCCCAGCCACCATATTCCACCTCGATCATATGGTAGCGGTGCTTAGGCGAAGCCCTGTGACGGTAGAACATCAAGATCGTCACCACGCCGTCGTGCTGACGGAACTCCTCCCCGACGCTTTGCTGGATCGGAGCCCGGGGATCGTCATCGAGCAGTACGTGTGCTAAGAACTCGGAGGTGCCGGAGTAACGGTGCTTGGATCGGTCGGATCGGGAAGACGTACGACTACTTCCTCTACGTTGCGTCAACGCTTCCGCAGTCGGTCTGCGTGGGTACGTAGACAACACTCTCCCCTCTCGTTGCTATGCATCACCATGATCTTGCGTGTGCGTAGGAAAATTTTGAAATTACTACGAAACCCAACAAAAAGATCCGAGGGTGGCGGACACGGGGCTCCACGACAGCACCTAGGAGGTGAAACGACGCCCAAAGACGCCGATGCCGCTGGCCGCAAGAACCCGACAAGTTTTCACCTTGAGCACCCGTCATCACCGTCACCCTCGGCAGCTGAGAAATCAATACAATGATAATACAGCTGAGTGGGCCAGTTGTTGCATGAATCTTAGCAGACAGTGACTGGCTGGATAGCCGCCGCTAGGTCCGGTTACCGCACAAAACTACTTTGCGTTGTTTGCATCAAATGTAGAGAGCAATGCATTTTCCTTTAAGGGCATCTCCAACACTGGCCCGTAAATTTGCTTTGGCATCTATCCACGAACAGGGGACCAGTCCGCAGACACTGATGCGGGAGCCGACTATCTGCCGCTGCCCGCATACATTTCAAGCCGAGTTTCAATAACCGGAAAAAATTCATGCAACACGTGGATTTCATCATACTTCGGATAGAAAATAGTACAAATCATCCATACATGGCATGCAAATAAGTGTAGTACAACAATAGTTCAAATTCAACGAGATTAACAGATTCTATCGTCTTACATGTACTGCCCCTTCAGCTTCATCCAACAGTGCTGCATAAATGGCCATCCCTTCATCCTGTGGTATATCACGACAACGCGTGCGGGCTACACAATGTGTAGAGCAAAATTGAATTAAAGAATGAATCAATCAACAAGTTGAGCAAGAAGAAGCAAAACTTACGATCTCCTCCTCTGGCGCGCGCAGTGGCCACCTTGCCCCCAGCATATCAATCGCCTCACAAAACTTGGTGACGAAAGTCTGGATGGTGTACCATTGATACGATAACAACCTCACATTGCGATCATGGATGATGTGCATGTTGTAGGGTCCAGTGTAGTTTCGCGCGTGAAACGATTCATGCACTTGTTGTCAGAAGGTCCCCTCTGCTCCTGCTTATGAAGCTCGCGGTTATGTCCAACCACGCATGGCACAACAACTCATCCTCCATGGTAGAGTACCTCGCCATCCTTCATACTCCAAGAAATGACATGGCGTTCGAAAATAAGCTCAATGACATTTGACCGAACACCTACCAGGTGTGGTGACCACCATGGACCTCGTCAGTAGTGGGGTGGAATGTACTTGCCTACGGACGTGTCCTGGGTGGAAGACGGCATCGTACAAGGTGAGCGGGTGTGTCGGTGTTGGTTGCGGAGGTCCGACGATGCCTGTGTGTTGGCTAGAGAGGTATAGCGGCAATGTCGGAGGAGTGCGGATGCGAAACAAGGGGAGGAGAAGGGCCGGATTGGAAGAAAATGGGACCGAAAGGGTTTTTTTGTTGGGCCGGAGATGTTGGGGGTCCTACGTGTCTGTTGTCCGGACTTCGGTAAAGCCCCCAATTTTGTCTTCGTTTTGCGAGAAAAAGTATGACCAGATCGGTCAATGGACCTATACAGGCCCGCATTAAATGACATAACATGTCCGGACAACGCGATTCGGACATATGCGGATGGTTTAAGCGTGGGAGATGCCTAAGCCCCCACATGCTTTGCACATTCCTTAACAGAACTACACGACACCTCCGGCCAATTGCACCCTACGCTGCACCAAAAAGCAGAAGGTCACCACATTTTCCAACGCGCACAAGATATATAGAGAGAGGGGGATGATTACAACGCTAATTAGACATCTTAACACGTATGATAGCACTACAACGAAGGTACAGCGACAATAACCTACAATATCCGTGCTCAACTTTCTGCCACGACACACGATAGTAACTGGACTGGACTGGCACAAGGCTGGTATATATGACCAAAAATTAACACAGACCAACCCCACTCCATGCCACTTACTACTAGTCTAGCTAGCACAAGAAGAGAGAGCGGGCTAGCCACGCCAGGTAGATTCAGCAACGTACGCACGTATACCAGCTTTCTTGCAAAGATGCGTGCCGGCGGCTGCGCGGTGCAGCAGGCTCTGGCGCCGGAGGCGGCGTCCGTGGTGAGGCAGGCGGTCACACTGGCACGGCGGCGCGGCCACGCGCAGGTCACCCCGCTCCACGTCGCCACCGCCATGCTCCTTCCCCCGGCGCCGGCGGGCCTGCTCCGCGCCGCCTGCCTCCGCTCCCACTCCCACCCGCTCCAGTGCAAGGCCCTCGAGCTCTGCTTCAACGTCGCGCTCAACCGCCTCCCCACCTCCGGACCCGCCGCCATGTTCCACGGCGGCGCGCACATGCAACACCATCACCACCACCGCGGCGCCTCCGATGCACCCGCGCTGTCCAACGCGCTCGTCGCCGCGTTCAAGCGCGCGCAGGCGCACCAGCGCCGCGGGGGCGCCGGGGACGGCGTCCAGCAGACGGCCGCGCCGGTGCTCACCGCCAAGGTCGAGCTGGAGCAGCTCATCGTCTCCATCCTCGACGACCCGAGCGTGAGCCGCGTCATGCGCGAGGCCGGATTCTCCAGCTCGCAAGTCAAGGACAACGTCGAGAAGGCCGTCTCCTCGGCGTCGCCGTCGTTGGAACGCGCGGCTAACATGACGACGACGAGCTCTATTAAGGAGTCCAGAGCGAAGTCGGCCGGCGGCGACGACGCCATGCGCGTGCTAGAGTGCATGGCGAGCGGGACGAAGCGGTGCTTGGTCGTCGTCGGCGAGGGCGCGGAGGCGGCCGTGAAGGCCGTGATGGACAAGGTGAGCAAGTCGGAGCTTCACCACCGGCACCACGAGCGCCTCAAGAGCGTCCAGTTCGTGCCGCTCTCCGTCACGTCGTTCCGGCACGCCACGAGGGAGCAGGTGGAAGCCAAGACTGGCGAACTCCGCGCGCTCGTTTGCGAGGCCCGCGCCGCCGGTAAGGGCGTCGCGCTCGTCGTAGAGGACCTCGCCTACGCGGCCGACGCCTGGCACAAGAGAAGAGGCGAGCATGTTCACGGCGGACACTCACAGTACTACTGCCCCGTTGAGCACGCCGTCATGGAGGTGAGTGGCCTGGTATCCGGCGACTCTGGCTCCGGCGGCGGAAGGTTCTGGCTGCTAGGGTTTGCGAGCCGCACGGTGTTCATGAAGTGCAGGGTCGGGCAGCCGTCTTTGGAGGCCGTCTGGGGGATCCACCCCCTCGTCGTGCCAGACGGCGGCAGCCTCGCGTTAAGCCTCAGCTGCACCATGTACGTGCTTAACTACAAGCTCGATCGTGGCTACTTCGAGTCTTCGATCGTTTAACATTGCGTCGATTTTTTTACGAATTATTAAAAGAAAGTTAATTCCTGATTGATTGATTTTCGTTCGTGCAGTGAGGCACAGGCTAGCCAGCAAGCAGGAAGATCGATAACGGGGTGGCCCTTGGTCAACGGCGCGGCCATTACCGGCGAGAGCGAGCTCACTTGGTGCGCCAGGACGCCGTCCCCGGAGCCGAACATACCGTCATGGCTTCGCCGGTACCATGACCCATATCACACCACACCGACGAGCAGCAGTACCAGTCTTCAGCAGGTACGTATATGCACGCACAAAATTAACATGTCACGGGAAATAATTATTTACCAGCATGGCAACGGAATGTTTCCTTGGCTAATTAAGCATCTGCACATTTTTCTGTGCATGAAGTTGCAAGATCTATGGAACCCCGTGCGCAATTGGTCAGCAACGCACCACCATACATCGGAGCTAACCTTGAGCTTCTCATCCCCTACATCACCGGCAGCTTCTTCCCTCTCCGGCTACAACAACAACCCGATGACGATGAGCTCGTCCAAGCCTTGTCATCCCGAGCCGAGGAAACCGTGGCCGCCGTCAAACCAAGGGCACGACGGTCCGGCCACAAGGGCGGAGGCGATTCGTGATCTTCCTCGGTGGCATAATACCGAAATCGCTTTCCCAGAATCCATTACGGTTCAATCCAATTCACCCAATGGTCACGGCGGCGGTACGGCAGATCCGGAGCGGCGGCGCCCGAAGTTCACGGAGCTTACCGCAGAAAACCTCAAGATCATGTGTGGCACGCTCGAGGATTGCGTGCCGTGGCATATTAAGGACATGGCAGCGGGCGTTGCCAGCGCTGTGCTCCAACGCCGGTCCGGCATGGCGAGGCAGCGAGACATGCCGACGCCGAGCTCGACGACGTGGCTGCTCTTCAAAGGGAGCGACCGTGACGGCAAGAAGTCCATGGCTCTGGAGATCGCCAAGCTCGTCTTTGGATCCTACAATGACTTCATCTCCATGTCATCAGCCGGCTGCACCCCGGTTCACTCCAGTTCGAGCTCTGGCGAGCTTTCCGGCAAGAGGCAGAGATCGCCGGACTACGAGCATAGCTGCGCACAAAGGTTTTACGAAGCGATCCGCGAGAACCCTCGCCGGGTGCTGATGATCGACGATGTCGAGCAAATGAACCTTGAATCAGAGATCGGCATCAAGAAAGCGATTGCCAGTGGAAGGGCGAGGGGTTGCAATGGCGTTGAGATCAGTCTCGAGGATGCCATCGTAGTGCTGAGCTGCGAAGCATTCGACTCGAGATCTAGGGCTTCCTCTCCTCGGGTCGTCAAGCAGAAGGTCATATGCGACGAGGAATACAGTGGCGGCGTGGAGAAGGGGGTGATGAAGCCGCCATGTTTTAGCTTGGATTTGAACGAGTTCGCCTCTGGTGATGATGAAGGACATCAGGAGGAAGAGGGATTGGATAGTGACGTGGAGATATGTGATGTTGTGGATGGTGTTTTCTTCTTCCGATTACCGGGAGATTTGTCACATTAGCTTGCTTTTCATCATCTTGTCAACAAATTAATTAACCTAGACCCCAGAACCGTTGGTTTTTCCCATTTGGTATTTTGTTATTTTCCCTAGACTTAAACTTATAAATAGCCATCATCTCATGTACAAGAGGCAAAGCATATGTATATTGGTGTTTGGTCTTTCATTATGGCTCTGGCACTGGTACAATTTTCTCTTTGATGTTGTATCATCTTCTTTCTCAATAAATTCACATGTAGCACTTCTTCATGGTTCGGAGAAGCAAGCGAGCTATTTCTCCTGGTTCTGTCAAAATGTTCCCTACATGCATGTTTATATGAAATCATATATCGACAACAGAATTTGTTTTCTATCGTCTCCTTGATTTTTTTTACGTTATGCCTTTCCACAAAAATAACTCATTTAAATTCCTACCACATCATTTTGTGTGTGGCTCTTGACTAAGATAGTATGTTTGATATCTGTGTGCCTATTCAATGGGTTAATGAAATGATCACTTAATTTTCGTGGTTGTGCCAACATTGAAACATTCCTTATGAATTGAAAAGTCATCCGCTTCTCATGAAACTTGTGTATTGTTTCAAACCAGAACTCACTCTATCATTTCGATCCATTGCTACTTTATTGACGTGATATAAGCTCTAGAGTATGTAAATCGTCCCCCCCCCCCCCCCCCCTCCCACTCCCCATGCCCCCTCTAATTGCAGCCTTGTGAAACTTTTACGCATTAAGAAAACAAAAATGCTACACCTACAAAAACGTTACGTACGTTTACGTAGCCTTCCAACTAAACTAAACATCACCCCCCCCTCTGATTTTCAGGGGGTGGGCCCCTCACTTCCCTAAACACCAATACCAATACTCCACATTGGTTATTATGTAAACTACATAGAAATCTTTAAGTAAGTCTAGCATTGCTCTTAAGAAAATATTGGCACATTTGATCCCTTATTAATTATGATTAGGTGACGGATTTTACCCACATCTATTATTTCTCCAAAATGATAAGGTGGTCCCATGTGTCAAGATCACATGGTAGCTGATTAGACATACATTTCAAGTTTGTATTTGCTACTTGCAGGGGGGGGGGGGGGGGGGGGTTGCCCACTACTTTGATTGGGATTTCATGAAATTGGACATAATTTCGGACGCCACTTCGATTGTCTGCCATTTAGCTCTCATGTCATTCTAACAAGTTGATCCATGTTTTCAGTTTGGAAAATAATAATAATATGAGGGTAAAGGGTAGTCGCAATATCACAACTAAGAGTAAAACGTGGCAAGTTATATATGTTAAATGGGATAATCGTTGTCGCAACACACAACTAGGGTGTGGCAAATAAATATTACTCTAAATACTAAATTGACATTTTGATTAAATTTAGGCATCATTTCCACTCTTTAACAAATTAATTGAAGTATTCATTGGAAGTAATTAAACAATGAATCTGGCTAGTTAGTGTTAAGGGTGAAGATAAATACAAATAAAATTAGACATGCATGTAGTGCAGAAAAATAATTTAGCCTATGCATCGTGTTGGACTCGTAAAGCAGTCTTATTATCTCATAATAATTGATGTCTTGCATACGGATGGCGGGATAGGTAATTGTTTAATGTTGACGTGGTCTGTCGAAACATGAATTGCAATCAGCAGCCATATATGCTGCGTTCTGCTCCCCACAAGGTGGAAATATATGTTTAATTTGTTTGGTGCCATGATATTATTCTGGTCTCGTGGAATCATCATGCACCCTTCTTACTGGAGCCACCCTTTTCAAAGCGATGAGGAACCTAATTAGCACACCTTGAATTGTATATATGATCAGGCAATTAATAGATTAGCAAGTGCTTCCCACGACATCGGTCTCACCCAGTTTGACAATCATTTCGCCACAATTATACATGTTACCAAGCCCTAATTTACAACATATGGGTCATATTTGAAAATGATGTGTTTATGAGCTTTTGGTGCTATCATGGAGACCGAATTAGGTAGATATGTTGGGATGCATCACGTAAGGTGAAAAGATGTTTATTCCTGCAAGCAAGTTCTTCAAAAGGGAAAAAGGGTCCTCGTCACCAAAGCATTTACCAAGAATTTCAGCACGCACCAGAACAAATCGTTGTCCAATGCAGATGGAAGTACAATGTGTTGTCTTGGGTGGATGTGCTACATGTGGAAATGTGGTTCCTATAATATTCCTGAACTTTGGTATATATAGGTTTCCCAGTCAATCCATTTTGATCGTAAAATGTAGGAAAAAATCATAGATGGCTGCCGTTACTCCTTATATGATGCACTATTTGTATACTCCTCAAAGTCGATCCTACGTGTGTGTATTAATTTACCGTATGATGCATACGTATCCATTCTATGTGAAAAAAGGTTGGCCCGTGCTTGGCTTAACAGTTCATGTATATGTAGTACTCCCTCCGTTCACAAATATAAGGTGCTCTAATTATTATTTTTCTGAGTTGGGTGTATATAGGCACGTTTTTGTGTGTTTGTTCACACATTTTGTTCGTACGTAGTCCATATTAAAATATCTAAAACATCTTATATTTATGAACAGAGTGAGTACATTCTTACATTGCATGTAGAGTGTATATATTATTGTATCACTAATGACTTCGGGGTTGTAGAAAGGTGAAGGCACTTTAGAAGGCAAGGAGAGCAATCTTTACTAAGGAGATGACCTAAAGTTGTGTTTGCTTTTAGTGTATGGTGATGCCATTTGAGTAAAAGGATCCTCCTTTTCGTGCTTTAGATTTTCCAAATCCACATTCCTACCCATCTCAAAAGTAGTGGGTGTCAAAAGCTAGCTTAACATGAGGGGAATTTAAAATAAAGTTTAGCTAAAGATAAGCATCCGGCCCTTGGTCATTAGAGACCCTAAAGTTTGGTGCTTTAGAATCCTGGAAAGACTCTCTCTCTCTCTCTCTCTCTCTCTCTAGCCCATCAAATCTCACTACAAAAATTCAAGAAACAAGTGTAAGTAGAGAATGACGCGTGCAACTTTTCATAGTTAAAAACTGACATCCGTTGAAACAAGTGTAAGAGAGATTATATTGCATGCATGTGTGTATCTTTACCAATCTTTCTCACATGCTTATCTATTCTTTCCACAAACTAGCACACGTACTGTTTACATAAATTACTGCGCGTATCGATCCCATGATGCTTTTGTGTTTTTTCACTCTCATTTCCATTTTTTCTTGTCTCAAAAGGTGAGAAGAGCTGGCACTACTTTCTTCTCAAAAGGAGCATCATCTATTGATCTCTCTACATCCATCCTGATCGTACGTGCGTATAATACGATTAAAGACGCGTCCTTGTGATAATTACTCTCGACACCTTACTCTTTTGCATGTAAAGTGCTCGCATTACGGTATTTTTAAACAAATGGAGGTCCATAGATAAACAGTTTCCACGCAAATAAGAATAAGAAGCATAAAATAACGCCACATTAGCACGATATGTTCATGCATGCATACCGTTTCATATTGGGTGGCCAGAAATCGACGTGCACCAATTAAGTGGTGAGTCTCTAAAATGTTCATACATGCATTGTTATATTAGTTGGAATTCATATTAGAGGAAATTCCACAAGACACATAAGATCTGCCTACTACAACAAAAATAAAACACAGTTCTACGGAATTTTAATTAATACTCCGGACTCTAGCAATAATGGCTAACAAAAAACAGAATCATGCAGATTAATCTGTTGACTTGAAATATTACAAGCGGGGCCCACATGTAGACGGCCGAGGAGCAGTGTTAGAGCCAAAAAAAATGTATTAGCAAGGCCACCAGTTGTTAAACATGTTGGGGAGGGTCAAACCAATGGAAAATAGGCTTTTAGTAGCAACTAATAATGACTAATCATATGAAGAAAAGTGCATGTTGGCTCGGGCTCAGGCCCCTCCTGGCCACCCCTATCTCCGCCACTTCGGAGGAGCCCAACATTGGCGCCAAGCTCCTCCCGAGACTGAAGCTAACTTCTTTGAGCGAGATGAGCCAATAGAAACCCAACACCGTGGCGAAAATAATTAGTCGTGACGGCGGACGGCCTTGTTAGCAGAAGATTGTGGTGACGGGCTACCGCCTCATTGAGTGGCTTCACCTCATGCTGCTTCTCGCACACACGAAGGTCGGCCATCCAGGGAGCCTCCACATGGTAACCATCAACCGGGAAGCTATGATGTGAGGCAACCACTAGCACCACTACAATGAAAGAGGGCCTACCTTGCCGAATTCGAGTAGGAAGAAGGGATCATGGCAGATGGGAGACTTGTCTGGAGGGGGCAAGGGGTCATAATGCCACATTGCGCGTCGTTGCCCCATCACCTCTGGTTGCCTCTTTCATGAGGGTCACTTAGTATTAGGAACAATCCTCAGAGGTAGTTGCTCCCAAATACTTTCGGCAGCCTCTTGTAAACTAACACATGAGATTTTTTGGGGGAAACCTAACTCACACAATAATATTGTAAAGAAAACTCATTTAGTGTATAAAATGGAACAACCTTTAAGAATTATTTGAGGTGATTATGATAAAAGCCCACTTCTAAGAATTGTAGGCCACAGTCGGGTTTGTAACCAAAACCACCTCTAGCACCTTACTAACCACAAGTGTGTGCATGTCTCTCACCCCCGCCATTGTTATTTCTCCCCCTTCATGCTCTTCTCTACCCAAACTGCGGCGCCCAAACCCTAGGAGCACCGCTGCTACCACCTCTACTTCCATGGCCAGTAGTGCCATCACCGTCTCTAGATCTAAGAGCTCTTCATCGCTAAGAATAATCCCTCGTCGCCACCACGAGCAATGTGGTCATTGTCATCTTCGACGAGCGTAGAAACCAAGCCATCTAGCCATCCCCGTCAATCCAAGGTACCCCACCACTGAAGCGGTATAGTGCACTGGCATCGCACAATTTGCCGAATTGGGTGTGCGACGGATGGTATGCCAAGCCCCGCCATCCATCGACCCGATGTGGTTGCTACTGCCACAACAATGAGGTGCTCATTGAGGTTGGCTGACAGATCCTAGGATGAGAATGTCGTGACCAGTGTCCTCCATAGGCATGATCCATTGAGGCGTCCGTTGATGTGGTTGTCATCTGTTCCCGCTCGGTCCTGGGAGAAGAAGGCCATCGATGACCCCATCACCACACATGGCGAGCTCATGCATGGTACCGGCTTTTGTGCCTATGAATATGTTTAATTAGAGTTAGTTGATTGGTAGTAATGCTTATGCTAATTTTGTAACATATTTGTTGTGGGGTTAGGTAATTAAGTTTACTTTGAGGTTAATTAGGTGCATACGTTAATTTAATTGTAGGTATGCCTACAGATACATTTAAATAATGTAGCTGTTAATAATGATGGTCATCTGGATCCCAAACTTGGTAAAACTGGTACATGTTCATGTATCCTAAACTTCACCATGTATATGTTCGTTTACTTACACTGGTACGTGTCGGTGTTATACAAACGGTTTTAACCCCTTTCCGCGACGGCGTTCGGAACCGTCACCTAGTGAGTGACTGCAATAGGTGGGTCCTTCCCACACGACCCAGAAACCGTTGGGGGTATGCCCTCCTGGCACACACGCTCGGCAAAGTGAGGTCGTGTGCGACCGGCGAGCGACCAAATACGGTTATACATATAGTAGTTCTAAAAAAATACAATTATACAGGCGAAATCATTTTTGGTCATAAGTACATCCCACACAGCCAGTCCTCGCTAAACGTTTTCGTTCGTATATACATCTCACGCAGTCACTCCAAGAAAACCGTTTGCGCAAGGTGGCGTAACGCAAACAGTTTTCAAGAGAATGCCATGTGTGATTGTTCATTGATCCAATACGGTTTATTCCTAGAAACTGTGTGCGTTGCCTGAGGTCATCGCCCACAGTGTTTTCTCAATAACCGCTTGCAATAGGAAAACCCAATTAGCAGTCTAATTGGCCAATTAGCAGGCTAATTGCCCTATTATTAATAATCCATTTACTAATCTGGTTGACATTCATATTAAGCACATAATATATTTCATTTCCATATTAAGGAAGAAGGATTTCATAATTGAAATACATCCGAGTATACAAAATGATATAGTTTCAGCACTCAGCTACCCCATTACACAACTACACCAGCACCAAGTTTGACATGCAACATCTAGAACCTTTTGAAATTAACATCATAGACGGTACATAGACAGATGCATCTCATCTGGAAAACTGCTGAAGCGGAAGGAGAATATTGAGCCTTCATTCATGTTGAAGGTCTTTGCAACTTTAGGCCAGTACCTATGGATGATTGACCGTCTATCCTCTGACCTCTTCAGGAACACTTCAATATTGAACCGTGGGTGTTGTATGAAAATTTTCCTCGCCTCCCGATCAAAGAGGTGGTTTGAGAGGTAGTCATCAGTGGACTGCTTTAATTTGGAAAGGCTGAAAACAAGGATGTGCATAAGTATCATCTCTATATTGAAAATGAAGCAAAGAAATAAAAAAAGGCAAGGTATAATAGTTAGTACCATCTTGTAAACCTTAGTACTTCCCATTGTTTCTCTGCAACACATATAAGGTAGTTAGTTATCAGGTTAAGTAAGATTTCACATGCTATTAGTAAAATATGTTGATGATAAATAAGCACATTGTAGATTCATCAGATTAATTCAAGCCACATGGAAAACCCATTTATCCAAACCAAGCATGATTAAGAACTAGAAAATATAGCAATTGTATATATTTCTCATGTATTAACTGCAACCAAATTTGGTTTATTCCTCACATGGTATACAATAACAAAATGCAGCCACAACAATTGAACATCGCATTGCAGAATTGAACCAAGCAGTTAACTAAACACCACAACAAATGAACCAAACATTAACTGAGCACCACATTGCACATTATAACATACTTCTAATAGAAGATCAGACAGTTAACCAAATCAAGCATGATTAAGAACTAGGAAATATAATACTTGTATATGTTTCTCATGTATTAAGTACAACCAAATTCGATTTATTCCTCACATGGTATACAATAACAGAATGCGGCCACAACAATTGAACATCGCATTGCAGAATTGAACCAAGCAGTTAACTAAACACCACAACAAATGAACCAAACGTTAACTGAGCACCACATTGCACAATATAACATACTCGTAATAGAATAACCAAACCAAGCATGTTTAACAACTTGGAAATATAGCAATTGTATTTGTTTCTCATATATTTAGTACAGCCAAATTCGATTTATTGCTCACATGGTATACAATAACAGAATGCACCCACAACAATTGAACACCGCATTGCAGAATTGAACCAACCAGTTAACTAAACACCACAATAAATGAACCAAACATTAACTGAGCACCACATTGCACAATATAACATACTCCTAATAGAAGATCGGACAGTTAACCAAACCAAGCATGCTTGACAACTTGGAAAATTGCACCCTGAAGAATTGAACATCACATTTGCAGAATTGAACCAAATAGTTAACTGAACACCATATTGCACGACATATAGAACATATACTCTAGAGCAGAAGATTGCATGGTAAAAGTAGATAGCATAATCCACTAGAATTTGTTAAGGAAATGCAGTAGCTAGAAAACTGAACATGGGTCCTTATAGTGAGCTAATAAGACAAGCTACTCCTCATTGTCGGAGATATCAATGACGATTGGCTCTTTGGACATGGAAGAGGGCGAGGCCTCCGCATCGTGGGTGCCCTCATCGTAGTGGTGAGTGATACGTCCATTTTGCATCATGCTTTTATATCGATATTTATTGCATTCTGGGCTCTTATTACACAATATTTCACAATATTTATGATGTTTCTCTCTTATTTTATAAGGTTTACATGAAGAGGGAGAATGCCGGCAGCTGGAATTTTGGGCTGGAAAAGCAGCAAATATTAGAGACCTATTCTGCACAACTCCAAAAGTCCTGAAACTCCACGAAAGTCAGTTTTGGAATATATAAAAAAATATTGGGCGAAGAAAGCACCAGAGGGGGGCCACCCACCATCCACGAGGGTGGGGGCACACCCTACCCCCATGGGCACGCCCCCTGCCTCGTGGCCCCCTGGCAGGCCTCCGGTGCCCATCTTTTGCTATATGAAGTCTTTCTCCCTGCAAAAAATAGAGAGGAAGCTTTCGGGACGAAGCACTGCCGTCTCGAGGCGAACCTTGGCGGAACCAATCTATGGCTCCGGCGGAGCTGTTCTGTGGGGGAAACATCCCTCTGGGAGGGGGAAATCATCACCATCGTCATCACCATCGATCCTGTCATCGGGAGGGGGTCAATCTCCATCAACATCTTCACCAGCACCATCTCCTCTCAAACCCTAGCTCATCTCTTGTATCCGATCTTTGTCTCAAAACCTCAGATTGGTACCTGTGGGTTGCTAGTAGTGTTGATTACTCCTTGTAGTTGATGCTAGTTGGTTTATTCGGTGAAAGATCATATGTTCAGATCCTTTATGCATATTAATACCCCTCTGATTGTGAACATGAATATTACTTGTGAGTACTTATGTTTGTTCCCGAGGACATGGGAGAAGTCTTGCTATAAGTAGTCATGTGAATTTGGTATTCGTTCGATATTTTGATGAGATGTATGTTGTCTCTCCTCTAGTGGTGTCATGTGAACGTCGACTACATGACACTTCACCATTGTTTGGGCCTAGGGGAAGGCATTGGGAAGTAATAAGTAGATGATGGGTTGCTAGAGTGATAGAAGCTTAAACCCTAGTTTATGCGTTGCTTTGTAAGGGGCTGATTTGGATCCACATGTTTCATGCTATGGTTAGGTTTACCTTAATACTTCTTTTGTAGTTGCGGATGCTTGCAAGAGGGGTTAATCATAAGTGGGATGCTTGTCCAAGGAAGAGCAGTACCCAAGCACCGGTCCACCCACATATCAAATTATCAAAGTAACGAACGTGAATCATATGAGCATGATGAAAACTAGCTTGACGATAATTCCAATGTGTCCTCGGGAGCGTTTTCCTTTATATAAGAGTTTGTCCAGGCTTGTCCTTTGCTACAAAAAGGATTGGCCCACCTTGCTGCACCTTGTATACTTTTGTTACTTGTTACCCGTTACAAATTACCTTATCACAAAACTATCTGTTACCGATAATTTTAGTGCTTGCAGAGAATACCTTACTGAAAACTGCTTATCATTTCATTCTGCTCCTCGTTGGGTTCGACACTCTTACTTATAGAAAGGACTACGATAGATCCCCTATACTTGTGGGTCATTAGTGAGTTGCATGAGTCGCTCCAGGCACCAACCTGCTGGCTCTTAAGATGAGGTAAGCACATGCATGCTGAGAAAACACCTCGTAATATTTGTCGAAGGCACCGACGTTGGCCTTGAGAAAATGCCACGAACTGTCGTTTAAAGCAGCCAATCGCGTCGCGGCATCAGCGTGCGAGGTGTCGATGGTGGACTCGACGGCGAGGTGCTCCTCCAAGATCTGGGGGTCGGCACGAATGGCAGCCATCGTGACCTCATCCGTGCGTGCGGCCATGATTTGCTTCTCCGTTGCCAAATGCTCCTTGAGATCCTGGAAATACGTGCAACATGGCTTAGGGCGGCACTTATTTGGTGGAGGGGTCGGTGATATGGGTGAAAGGTGTCGCGCTCGCGCCGGCGGTCAGGGCATGTGGGATGTCGAAGGAGGAGGAGGATGGGGGTCGGGTGTGGATTACCTGCCTGGATAGACGAGGCCGAGCAGCGTGAAGGAGGGTCGCCGGCGAGGAGGCGGCGCTGCAAGCAAGGAGTGAAGCTTTCAACTTGGAAAGGAAGGCGAAAACAGGAGAAATGTGGCTTTTGGTAAGGGGGAGGGGTAGGGAGGTAGATATTTTTGCGGAAGCCGAAAATTTGGAATCGCTTGAGCGAAAAAACTAGCGCGCAAAGTGTCATCAGACACGGTCCTTTATTTAGAGCGGGCTGTGGACTATAGCCGTCGCACCTTCTTGCGTAAGCCGTATGTGTACTATACTCTGACGGTGCTCCAAGATATTTTGTGCTGCATCTCACACGGTTGGTTATAATAAACTGTGTGGGATCTACTTGATTTTTCGTTTGATTTGAATTCCATAATGGGGTCACAATAGCAACGAGCGGTGTTTGAATTGCTAGACCTTTTATGTGCAGTGAACATGCAACTATATGTGTGTCGTAAAATAATTGGAATTATTCAAGATTCGTTTGGACATTTTATACATTAAATTGGTTTTGTAGCCATTTCAGGTGCACAATTCAAAATTAAACTACATGCACATGCTCCGGTGCACCAACATGGGTTGTAAAATCATATATGTGTCCATGGGTTTATGCTTATGTCCCATGCAAGAAATGGGGATGAATTTCGAACACCACTGCGCCGTGGCTCTCCGGCAAATGTTGACGTACTTGCTTTTTTAATTCTAGTAAATTGAAAAGTCGTCCGAAATTTCATGAAACTTGGCATGCTATCATGGAGCGGCATCAAACATGTCGTGGTAATTTTTTTGTCCTATTTGGGGTAGGTTTGGGTATAAGCTTCTCATAAACCAGAGCTTCTCACAACAAGCGTGATGGTTTCGGTAGGGAACATTTCACCTTTCTAGACGAAACGATATCCGTTGCATCTTCTTGATTTCATTTTTTTCCTAGTGTCAACATAGAACAACTGGAGTGTTGTGTCAATTTTTGGGATTTTTAGGGGTTTGTTTGGACATTTTTATACATTAACTGAGTTTTCTATGCATTCATGTGCATAATTCAAATTTGAACTACATGCACATGCTCTAATGCATATAAACTAGTTGAAAAATCAAATATGTGCCCTTGGTTGCATGCTTAGGTCCCATGCAAGAAATGGGAATGAATGTCAAACACCCTGCCACCATCACTCGGCCGCAAACATTAAGATACCTGGTTTTTAAATTCTAGTAAATCCAGAACTCGTCAGAAATTCATGAAACTTGGCATGCTATCATGGAGGAGCATCAAAATTCCGTGGTAAAATTTTTGTCCCATTTGGGGCAGGTTTGGGGATATGCTTCTCACAAACCAGAGCTTCTCACAATAGGCCTGATGCTTTCGGTAGGGAACGTCCTACTGATGTCTACCACACAACCTTCTTCTTGTAGACGTTGTTGGGCCTGCAAGTGCAGAGGTTTGTAGGACAGTAGCAAATTTTCCTCAAGTGGATGACCTAAGGTTTATCAATCCGTGGGAGGCGTAGGATGAAGATGGTCTCTCTCAAACAACCCTGCAACCAAATGGCAAAGAGTCTCCTGTGTCCCCAACACACCCAATACAATGGTAAATTGTATAGGTGCACTAGTTCGGCGAAGAGATGGTGATACAAGTGCAATATGGATGGTAGATATAGGTTTTTGTAATCTGAAAATATAAAAACAACAAGGTAACTAATGATAAAAGTGAACACAAACAGTATTGCAATGCTTCGAAACCAGCCCTAGGGTTCATACTTTCACTAGTGCAAGTTCTCTCAACAATAATAACATAATTAGATCATATAACAATCCCTCAACATGCAACAAAGAGTCACTCCAAAGTCACTAATAGCGGAGAACAAACGAAGAGATTATTGTAGGGTACGAAACCACCCCAAAGTTATTCTTTTCCATCAATCCATTAGGCTATTCCTATAAGTGACACAAACAGCCCTAGAGTTCATAGTAAAATAACACCTTAAGACACAAATCAACCAAAACCCTAATGTCACCTAGATACTCCAATGTCACCACAAGTATCTACGGGTATGATTATAAGATATGCATCACACAATCTCAGATTCATCTATTCAACCAACACAAATAACTTCAAAGAGTGCCCCAAAGTTTCTACCGGAGAGTCAAGACGAAAACGTGTGCCAACCCCTATGCATAGATTCCCAATGTCACGGAATCCGCAAGTCGATCACCAAAACATACATCAAGTGAATCAATAGAATACCCCATTGTCACCATGGGTATCCCACGCAAGACATACATCAAGTGTTCTCAAATCTTTAAAGACTCAATCCGATAAGATAACTTCAAAGGGAAAACTCACTCCATTACAAGAAGGTAGAGGGGGAGAAACATCATAAGATCCAACTACAGTAGCAAAGCTCGTGGTACATCAAGATCGTGCCAAATCAAGAACACGAGAGAGAGAGAGAGAGATCAAACACATAGCTACTGGTACATACCCTTAGTACCGAGGGTGAACTACTCCCTCCTCGTCTTGGAGAGCGCCGAGATGATGAAGATGGCCACCGGTGATGGATCCCCCCTCCGGCAGGGTCCCGGAACAGGGTCCCAATTGGTTTTTGGTGGCTATAGAGGCTTGCGGCGGCGGAACTCCCGATCTAGGTTTCTTTTCGGTGGTTTATGTATTTATAAGAATTTTTGGCATCGGTCTTACGTCAGGGGGGTCTCCGAGTCATCCACGAGATAGGGGGCGAGCCTAGGGGGTAGGGCGCGCCCTCCACCCTCGTGGATGACTCGGGACTCTTCTGGCCCAACTCTTTTACTTCGGGGGCTTCTTTTGGTCCATAAAAAATCATCAAAAATTGGCACATCAATTCGACTCCGTTTGGTATTCCTTTTCTGTAAAACTCAAAAACAAGGAAAAAACAGAAACTGGCATTGGGCTCTAGGTTAATAGGTTAGTCCCAAAAATCATATAAAATATCATATAAATGCATATAAAACATCCTAGATTGATAATATAATAGCATGGAACAATCAAAAATTATAGGTACATTGGAGACGTATCAAGTATCCCAAGCTTAATTCCTACTCGTCCTCAAGTAGGTAAATGATAAAAATAGAATTTTTGATGTGGAATGCTACCTAACACATTTATCAAAGTAATCTTATCTATTGTGGCAAGTTTATTCAGATCCATAGGATTCAAAACAAAAGTTTAATATTGAAATAAAAACAATAATACTTCAAGCATACTAACAAGGCAATTATGTCTTCTCAAAATAGCATGGCCAAAGAAAGCTTATCCCTACAAAATCATATAGTCTGGCTATGCTCCATCTTCATCACACAAAATATTCAAATCATGCACAACCCCAATGACAAGACAAGCAATTGTTTCATACTTTTGATGTTCTCAAACTTTTTCAACTTTCACGCAATACATGAGCGTGAGCCATGGACATAGCACTATAGGTGGAATAGAATATGGTGGTTATGGAGAAGACAAAAGGAGAAGATAGTCTCACATCAACTAGGCGTATCAACGGGCTATGGAGATGACCATCAATAGATATCAATGTGAGTGAGTAGGGATTGCCATGCAACGGATGCACTAGAGCTATAAGTGTATGAAAGCTCAAAAAGAAACTAAGTGGGTGTGCATCCAACTTGCTTGCTCATGAACACCTAGGGCATTTGAGGAAGCCCATCGTTGGAATAGACAAGCCAAGTTCTATGATGAAAAATTCCCACTAGTATATGAAAGTGACAACACATGAGACTCTCTATTATGAAGATCATGGTGCTACTTTGAAGCACAAGTGTGGTAAAAGGATAGTAGCATTGCCCCTTCTCTCTTTCTCTCTCATTTTTTTTGTTTTTTGGGCCTTCTCTTTTTTTGGCCTTTCTCTTTTTTTATTCCTCACATGGGACAATGCTCTAATAATAATGATCATCACACTTCTATTTATTTACAACTCAAAGATTAAAACTCGATACTTAGAACAAAATATGACTCTATATGAATGCCTCCGGCGGTGTACCGGAATGTGCAATGACTCAAGAGTGACATGTATGAAAGAATTATGAAAGGTGGCTTTGCCACAAATATGATGTCAACTACATGATCATGCAAAGCAATATGACAATGATGAAGCGTGTCAGAATAAACGAAACGGTGGAAAGTTGCATGGCAACATATCTCGGAATGGCTACAGAAACGCCATAATAGGTAGGTATGGTGGATGTTTTGAGGAAGGTATATGGTGGGTTTATGGTACCGGCGAAAGTTGTGCGGTACTAGAGAGGCTAGCAATGGTGGAAGGATGAGAGTGCGTATAATCCATGGACTCAACATTAGTCATAAAGAACTCACATACTTATTGCAAAAATCTATTAGCTATGGAAACAAAGTACTACACGCATGCTCCTAGGGGGATAGATTGGTAGGAAAAGACCATTGCTCGTCCCCGACCGCCACTCATAAGGAAGACAAAAAAATATCTCATGCTCCAACTTCGTTACATAACGGTTCACCATACATGCATGCTACGGGACTCACAAACCTTAACACAAGTATCTCTAAAATTCACAACTACTCACTAGCATGAATCTAATATTACCATCTTCATATCTCAAACAATCATAAGGAATCAAACTTCTCATAGTATTCAATGCACTTCATATGAAAGTTTTTATTATATCCCTCTTGGATGCCCATCATATTAGGACTAAATTCATAACCAAAGCAAACTACCATGCTGTCTAGAGACTCTCAAAATGATAGAAGTGAAGCATGAGAGTTCAACAATTTCTTCAAAATAAAACTACCACCGTGCTCTAAAAAGATTTAAGTGAAGCACTAGAGAAAATGACAAACTACTCCAAAAGGTATAAGTGCAGATCAATGAGTAGTCGAATAATTATGTAACTATGTGAAGACTCCTTCTCATAAATAAAATTTCAGATCTTAAGTACTTTATTCAAACAGCAAGCAAAATAAAATAAAATGACATTGCAAGGATAGCGCATATCATGTGAAGAAGCAAAAACTTAGGTTCAACCAAAACTGACCGATAGTTGTTGAAGAAGAAAGGTGGGATGCCAACCGGGGAATCCCCAAGCTTAGATGCATGAGACTTATTGAAATATGGACTAGGGATGCCTTGGGCATCCCCAAGATTGAGCTTTTCTGTCTCCTTAATTCCTTTCATATCGCGGTTTCTCTAAATCTTGAAAACTTCATCCACACAAAACTCAACAAGAACTCGTGAGATAAGTTAGTATAAATCCATGCTAAACCTTATCATTCTCTACTGTAGCAAATCACTATAATTATTATTTAACATTGCCTACTAATTGCCTCTGCATATTTATCACTCCTATCCTCAAATAGAATCATTAAACAAGCAAACATATGCAAACAATACAAACATAACAACAATCTGTCTAAACAGGATAGTCTATAAACAATGCAAGAGGAATCATACTTATTTAACTCCAAAAATTCTGAAAAATTACCACACTATAGATAATTTGTTGTTGCTCATTGTGTAAAAATTTCAAGATTTTATCATGTTCTGACTATTCACAAATATTCAAAACATAACAGCAAACTTTCTGTTTTTAAAACAGCAACATATGGACTTGCAAAATAAGCATGGTAAAGGCTACACTTGACTTTTTTATTGAACTAAAAGATGAAAAACATTACTATTAATAACAGCAAGCAAATCCTAATGAAATAAAATGACGCTCCAAGCAAAACACATACCATGTGGTGAATAAAAATTTAGCTCCAAGTAAGGTTACCGATGGATGAATGAAGACGAAAGAGGGGATGCCATCCGGGGCATCCCCAAGCTTAGGTTCTTGGTTGTCATTGAATATTACCTTGGGGGTGCCTTGGGCATCCCCAAGCTTAGTCTATTGTCACTTTATTATGTAGTCCATCAAAACTTTACCCAAAACTTGAAAACTTCACAACACAAAACTTAATAGAAAACTCATGAGCTCCGTTAGTATAAGAAAGCAAATCACCACTTAGGTACTGTCAAGACAAGATTCATAATTTTTCTCACATGATGCCTACTGTACCCTATTATTTCTACAATTTATATTAAGCAATATAATCCATAGAAACTAGAAAACAAGCAAACTATGCATCGAAAACAGAATCTGTCAAAAACAGGACAGTCTGTAGTAATCTGTAACTCTCTAATACTTTTGTAACTTCAAAAATTCTAAAAAATTAGGACAACCTGAGAATTTTTTTTATTAATCTTATGCAGGAAGAATCATTATTTTATCGCGCTTCTGTTAAAAATGAAAACTAATCTCCCGAGCGCAAAAGTTTCTGTTTTTCAGCAAGATCAAATTAACTATCACCGTAAGCCATCCCAAAGGTCTTACTTGGCACTTTATTGAAACAAAAGCTATAAAACATGATTAATACAGTAGCATAATCATGTGAACACACAAAAACAGTAGGTATAAATGTTGGGTTGTCTCCCAACAGGCGCTTTTCTTTAATGCCTTTCTAGCTAGGCATGATGATTTCAATGATGCTCATATCAAAGATAGGAATTGAAACATAATGGGAGCATCATGAATAATATGAATAGCACATTTAAGTCTAACCCACTTCATATGCATAGGGATTTTGTGAGCAAACAACTTATGGGAACAAGAATCAACTTGCATAGGAAGGTAAAGCAAGCAAAACTTCAAGATTTTCAACACATAGAGAGGAAACTTGATATTATTGCAATATGTAGAAGCATATGTTCCTCTCTCATAATACTTTTCAGTAGAATCATGAATGAATTCAACAATATAACCATCACATAAAGCATTCTTTTCATGATCTACAAGCATAGAATTTTTATTACTCTCCACATAAGCAAATTTCTTCTTATGAATAGTAGTGGGAGCAAACTCAACAAAATAACTATCATGTGAGGCATAATCCAATTCAAAGTTAAAATCATGATGACAAGTTTCATGGATATCATTATTCTTTATAGCATACATGTCATCACAATAATCATCATAGGAGGGATGCTTTCATCATAATAAATTTGCTCATCAAAACTTGGGGGACAAAAAATATCATCTTCATCAAACATAGCATCCCCAAGCTTGTGGCTTTGCATATCATTAGCATCATGGATATTCAAAGAATTCATACTAACAACATTGTAATCATGCTCATCATTCAAATATTTAGTGCCAAACATTTTAATGCATTCTTCTTCTAACACTTGAGCACAATTTTCCTTTCCATCATTTTCATGAAAGATATTAAAAAGATGAAGCATATGAGGCAACCTCAATTCCATTTTTTGTAGTTTTATTTTATAGACTAAACTAGTGATAAAACAAGAAACAAAAAGATTCGATTGCAAGATCTAAAGATATACCTTCAAGCACTCAACTCCCCGGCAACGGCGCCAGAAAAGAGCTTGATGTCTACTACACAACCTTCTTCTTGTAGACGTTGTTGGGCCTCCAGGTGCAGAGGTTTGTAGGACAGTAGCAAATTTCCCTCAAGTGAATGACCTAAGATTTATCAATCCGTGGGAGGCGTAGGATGAAGATGGTCTCTCTCAAACAACCCTGCAACCAAATGCAAAGAGTCTCTTGTGTCCCCAACACACCCAATACAATGGTGAATTGTATAGGTGCACTAGTTCGGCGAAGAGACGGTGATACAAGTGCAATATGGATGGTAGATATAGGTTTTTGTAATCTGAAAATATAAAAACAAGAAGGTAACTAATGATAAAAGTGAGCACAAACGGTATTGCAATGCTTCGAAACAAGGCCTAGGGTTCATACTTTCACTAGTGCAAGTTCTCTAAACAATAATAACATTATTAGATCATATAATAATCCCTCAACATGCAACAAAGAGTCACTCCAAAGTCACTAATAGCGGAGAACAAACGAAGAGATTATTGTAGGGTACAAAACCACCTCAAAGTTATTCTTTCTGATCAATCCATTGGACTATTCCTATAAGTGTCACAAACAGCCCTAGAGTTCATAGTAAAATAACACCTTAAGACACAAATACCAAAACCCTAGTGTCACCTAGATACTCCAATTGAAGGAAATATGCCCTAGAGGCAATAATAAAGTTGTTATTTATATTTCCTTATATCATGATAAATGTTTATTATTCATGCTAGAATTGTATTAACCGGAAACTTAGTACATGTGTGAATACATAAACAAACAGAGTGTCACTAGTATGCCTCTACTTGACTAGCTCGGTAATCAAAGATGGTTAAGTTTCCTAACCATTGACATGAGTTGTCATTTGATTAACAGGATCACATCATCAGAGAATGATGTGATTGACTTGACCCATCCGTTAGCTTAGCACTTTGATCGTTTAGTTTACTGCTATTGCTTTCTCCATAACTTATACATGTTCCTATGACTATGAGATTCTGCAACTCCTGAATACCGGTGGAACACTTAGTGTGACTATAAAGATCCTCTGCAGGTGTCTCCGATGGTGTTTGTTGAGTTGGCATAGATTGAGATTAGGATTTGTCACTCCGTGTATCAGAGAGGTATCTCTGGGCCCTCTCGGTAATGCACATCACTATAAGCCTTGCAAGCAATGTGACTAATGAGCTAGTCACGGGATGTTGCATTACGGAACAAGTAAAGAGACTTGCCGGTAACGAGATTGAACTAGGTATTGGGATACTGATGATCGAATCTCGGGCAAGTAACATACCTATGACAAAGGGAACAACGTATGTTGTTATGCGGTTTGACCGATAAAGATCATAGAATATGTAGGAACCAATATGAGCATCCAGGTTCCGCTATTGGTTATTGACCGGAGATGAGTCTCGGTCATGTCTACATAGTTCTCGAACCCGTAGGGTCCGCACGCTTAACGTTCAGTGACGATCGATATTATGAGTTTATGTGTTTTGAAGTACCGAAGGTAGTTCGGAGTCCCGGATATGATCACGGACATGACGAGGAGTCTCGAGATGGTCCAGACATAAATATTGATATATTGGAAGGCTATGTTTGGACATCGGAATGGTTCCGGGTGAGTTCGGGCATTTACCGGAGTACCGGGGGGTTACCGGAACCCCCCGGGGAGCGTATGGGCCTTAATGGGCCTTAGTGGGAGAGGAGAGGAGGAGGCGGCCAAGGTGGGGGCGCCCCTACCCCCAAGCCCAATCCGAATTGGGGTGGGGGCTGGCCCCCCTTTCCTTCTCCCTCTCTCCCCCTTCCGTCTCTCCTACTCCAACAAGGGAAAGGGGGAATCCTACTCCCACCGGGAGTAGGACTCCCCCCAGGGCGCGCCATAGAGGGCCGGCCCTTCCCCTCCTCCAGTCCTTTATGTACAGGGGAGGGGCACCCCATAGACACACAACTTGATTGTTTAGCCGTGTGCGGTGCCCCCCTCCACAGATTTCCAACTCGATCATATCGTTGTAGTGCTTAGGCGAAGCCTTGCGTCGGTAACTTCATCATCACCATGATCACGCCGTCGTGCTGACGAAACTCTCCCTCGACCTCAGCTGGATCTAGAGTTCGGGGGACGTCACCGAGTTGAATGTGTGCAGATCGCGGAGGTGCCGTACTTTCGGTGGTAGGATCGGCCGGATTGTGAAGACGTACGACTACATCAACCGCGCTGTCATAACGCTTCTGCTTATAGTCTACGAGGGAACATAGAAAACTCTATCCCCTCTCGTTGCTATGCATCACCTAGATGGATCTTGCGTGTGCGTAGGTTTTTTTTTGGAAATTACTGCATTACCCAACAGTGGCATCCGAGCCAGGTCTATGCGTAGATGTTATATGCACGAGTAGAACACAAAGGAGTTGTGGGCGTGGGTATATACATAGTGCTTGACGTCACTAGTTGATTCTTGGTTCAGCGGTATTGTTGGATGAAGCGGCTCAGACCGACATTACGCATACGCTTACGCGAGACTGGTTCTACCGACGTGCTTCGCACACAGGTGGCTAATGGGTGTCTGTTTCTCCAACTTTTGGGGCGTGTTTGGCTCCATAGGTAGATATAGGCTGCATCGCATGGGGGATGCTGGTTGAGTGTGGCCTGGTTTAGCTAATACAAGGATTAACCGAGATGAGTGTTTGGTGAACTTTGCATGATACGGTTGTACGAGGTGAATCGAGATGGCCTGATGGTGGGATCCTCGATTGCGATGGTGCAAGGTGGAAGGATCCCGCGTGCGGCACTTGGGCATGGTCGGCTGAGGACTGCAGTGCTTGACGAGGGCGGTGGCGGCGGTACTCGCCGGACACGCGGCGTCAGCACTTGACGAGGGCACGGCGGCAGCGCATGGACGAGGACGGGGGCAGCGCTTGGTCCAGGACGGCGGCGGTGCTTGATGACAAGCGGCGGTGGCGGATCTTGATGGTGGCGGTGTTCTTCATCTGTGGGTGGACTCCAGCGAAGCGATGGTGGCATCCATGGACGGCGGCCGAGCACAGGAGGGCATTGGGAGTGGATTAGAGGAAAGCCAGCAGGGTGGTGTGGAGGAGCTCGCCGTCGTGGAGGAGGGAGGCCGGCGGCGGGGTGAGCTCGAGCTGCGGCGGCGCCTGGGGAAGAGACAGAAGGGAGGGGAAAGAAACAAGAGAACGATCCTGCACGCGAGATACGCTCGAACTCTGCGTTCCCCTCAGCCTGGCTGAGATGCCCTTTTTTGCATCCACCGGGCTAGGCTGAAAGGCCCGCAACTTACCAAACAACCAGATTTTGCATGCTAGATGCGGGCCAGATGCAACATAGGGAACCAAACACCCCCTAGTTGAATCGGATTCAATGAACATGGTTCTTTTTGAAGATCAAAAATCAAACTATACCGCGTTGTGGTTTTTGATGTGTAGGTAAGAACGGTTCTTGCTCAGCCCGTAGCAGCCATGTAAAACTTGCAACAACAAAGTAGAGGACGTCTAACTTGTTTTTGCAGGGCATGTTGTAATGTGATATGGTCAAGACATGATGCTAAATTTTATTGTATGAGATGATCATGTTCTGTAACAGAGTTATCGGCAACTGGCAGGAGCCATATGGTTGTCGCTTTATTGTATGAAATGCAATCGCCATGTAATTGCTTTACTTTATCACTAAGCGGTAGCGATAGTCGTAGAAGCAATAGTTGGCGAGACGACAACGATGCTTCGATGGAGATCAAGGTGTCAAGCCGGTGACGATGGTGATCATGACAGTGCTTTGGAGATGGAGATCAAAGGCACAAGATGATGATGGCCATATCATATCACTTATATTGATTACATGTGATGTTTATCCTTTATGCATCTTATTTTGCTTAGTTCGGTGGTAGCATTATAAGATGATCTCTCACTAAATTTCAAGGTACAAGTGTTCTCCCTGAGTATGCACCATTGCTATAGTTCGTCGTGCCGAGACACCATGTGATGATCGGGTGTGATAAGCTCTACGTTCACATACAACTGGTGCAAGCCAGTTTTGCACACGCGGAATACTCGGGTTAAACTTGACGAGCCTAGCATATGCAGATATGGCCTCAGAAGGTCGAGCATGAATCATATAGTAGATATGATCAACATAGTGATGTTCACCATTGAAAACTACTCCATCTCACGTGATGATCGGACATGGTTTAGTTGATATGGATCAGGTGGTCACTTAGATGATTATAGGAATGTCTATCTAAGTGGGAGTTCTTAAGTAATATGATTAATTGAACTTTAATTTATCATGAACTTAGTACCTCATAGTAATTTGCATGTCTATGTTGTTGTAGATAGATGGCCAGTGTTGTTGTTCCGTTGAATTTTAATGCGTTCCTAGAGAAAGCTAAGTTGAAAGATGATGGTAGCAATTACACGGACTGGGTCCGTAACTTGAGGATTATCCTCATTGCTGCACAGAAGAATTACGTCCTGGAAGCACCCGCTAGGTGACAAACCCACTGCAGGAGCAACACCAAATGTTATGAACATATGGCAGAGCAAAGCTGATGACTACTCGATAGTTCAGTGTGCCATGCTTTACGGCTTAGAACCGGGACTTCAATGGCGTTTTGAACGTCATGGAGCATATGAGATGTTCCAAGAGTTGAAGTTAATATTTCAAGCAAATGCCCGAATTGAGAGATATGAAGTTTCCAATAAGTTCTACAGCTGCAAAATGGAGGAGAATAGTTCTGTCAGTGAACATATACTCAGAATGTCTGGGTACCACAACCACTTGACTCAGTTGGGAGTTAATCTTCCTGATGATAGTGTCATTGACAGAGTTCTTCAATCACTGCCACCAAGCTACAAGAGCTTCATGATGAACTATAGTATGCATGAGATGGATAAGACAATTCCCGAGCTCTTCGCAATGCTAAAGGCTACGGAGGTAGAAATCAAGAAGGAGCATCAAGTGTTGATGGTCAACAAGACCACCAGTTTCAAGAAAAAGGGTAAAGGGAAGAAGGGGAACTTCAATAAGAATGACAAGAAAGTTGCTTCTTAAGTGAAGAAGCCCAAGTCTGGACCTAAGCCTGAGACTGGGTGCTTCTACTGCAAAGGGACTGGTCACTGGAAGCGGAACTGCCCCAAGTATTTGGCGGAGAAGAAGGATGGCAAAGTGAAAGGTACATTTGATATACATGCTATTGATGTGTAACTTACTAATGCTCGCAGTAGCTCCTGGGTATTTGATACTGGTTCTGTTGCTAATATTTGCAACTCGAAACAGGGGCTACGAATTAAGCGATGATTGGCTAAGGACGAGGTGACGATGCGCGTGGGTAATGGTTCCAAAGTTGATGTGATCGCCGTCGGCACGCTACCTCTACATCTACCTTCGGATTAGTTTTAGACCTAAATAATTGTTATTTGGTGCCAGCGTTGAGCATGAACATTATATCGGATCTTGTTTGATGCGAGACGGTTATTCATTTAAATCAGAGAATAATGGTTGTTCTGGTTATATGAATAATATCTTTTATGGTCATGCAACCTTGATGAGTGATCTATTTTTACTAAATCTTGATAGTAGTGATACACATATTCATAGTATTGAAGCCAAAAGATATAAGTTTAATAATGATAGTGCAACTTATTTGTGGCACTGCCGTTTAGGTTATATTGGTGTAAAGCGCATGAAGAAACTCCATGCTGATGGACTTTTGGAATCACTTGATTATGAATCACTTATGCTTGCGAACCATGCCTCATGGGCAAGATGGCTAAGACTCCGTTCTCTGGAACAATGGAACGAGCAACAGACTTATTGGAAATAATACATACTGATGTATGCAGTCCGATGAGTGTTGATGCTCGTGGCGGGTATCGTTATTTTCTTACTTTCACAGATGATTTGAGCAGATATGGGTATATCTACTTGATGAAACACAAGTCTGAAACATTTGAAAAGTTCAAAGAATTTCAGAGTGAAGTGCAAAATCATCGTAACAAGAAAATTAAGTTTCTATGATCTGATCATGGAGGTGAATATTTGAGTTATGAGTTTGGTCTTCGTTTGAAACATTGCGGAATAGTTTCACAACTCACGCCACCTGGAACACCATAGTGTAATGGTGTGTCCGAACGTCGTAACCGCACTTTATTAGATATGGTGCGATCTATGATGTCTATTACTGATTTACCATTGTCGTTTTGGGGTTATGCTTTAGAGACGGCTGCATTCACGTTAAATAGGGCACCATCGAAATCCATTGAGATGATACCTTATGAATTGTGGTTTGGCAAGAAACCCAAGTTGTCGTTTCTTAAAGTTTGGGGCTGCGATGCTTATGTGAAAAAGCTTCAACCTGATAAGCTCGAACCCAAATTGGAGAAATGTGTCTTCATAGGATACCCAAAGGAGACTGTTGGGTACACCTTCTGAAGGAAATATGCCCTAGAGGCAATAATAAAGTTATTATTTATTTCCTTATTTCATGATAAATGTTTATTATTCATGCTAGAATTGTATTAACCGGAAACATAATACATGTGTGAATACGTAGACAAACAGAGTGTCACTAGTATGCCTCTACTTGACTAGCTCGTTGATCAAAGATGGTTATGTTTCCTAACCATAGACATGAGTTGTCATTTGATTAACAGGGTCACATCATTAGGAGAATGATGTGATTGACTTGACCCATTCCGTTAGCTTAGCACTTGATCGTTTAGTTTGTTGCTATTGCTTTCTTCATGACTTATACATGTTCCTGTGACTATGAGATTATGCAAGTCCCGTTTACCGGAGGAACACTTTGTGTGCCACCAAACGTCACAACGTAACTAGGTGATTATAAAGGTGCTCTACAGGTGTCTCCAAAGGTATTTGTTGGGTTGGCATATTTCAAGATTAGGATTTGTCACTCCTATTGTCGGAGAGGTATCTCTAGGCCCACTCGGTAATGCACATCACTATAAGCCTTGCAAGCATTGCAACTAATGAGTTAGTTGCGGGATGATGTATTACGGAACAAGTAAAGAGACTTGCCGGTAACAAGATTGTACTAGGTATTGAGATACCGACGATCGAATCTCGGGCAAGTAACATACCGATGACAAAGGGAACAACGTATGTTGTTATGCGGTCTGACCGATAAAGATCTTTGTAGAATATGTAGGAGCCAATATGGGCATCCAGGTCCCGCTATTGGTTATTGACCAGAGAGGTTTCTCGGTCATGTCTACATAGTTCTCGAACCTGTAGGGTCCGCACGCTTAACGTGCGTTGACGATATAGTACTATATGAGTTATGTATGTTGATGACCGAATGTTGTTCGAAGTTTTGGATGAGATCACAGATATGACGAGGAACTCCATAAGGGTTCCGGAATTCACCGGAAGGGGTTCCGGATGTTTCTCAAAATGTTTGGGCATGAGAACACTTTATCTGGGCCAAAGGGGAAAGCCCACGAGACTTTTGGAAAGTGCAAAAGGAAGTTTTGCGGAGACCAGAGGCTAGACGCCAGGAACCCTAGCGTCTAGGGGGTAGACGCCCGGAACCCTGGCATCTAGCCCTGGAGTCCGAGAAGGACTCTTGCCTTTTGGGTGAAACCGACTTTGAGGAGGCTTTTACTCCAAGTTTCGACCCCAGGGCTCAACATATAAATAGAGGGGTAGGGCTAGCACCAAAGACACATCAAGAAACACCAAGTCGTGTGCCGGCAACCCCGTCCCCTCTAGTTTATCCTCCGTCGTAGTTTTTGGAGTGCTTAGGCGAAGCCTTGCGGAGATTGTTCTTCACCAACACCGTCACCACGCCGTCGTGCAGCCGGAACTCATCTACTACTTCGCCCCTCTTGCTAGATCGAGAAGGCGAGGACGTCACCGAGCCGAACGTGTACAGAACTCGGAGGTGCCGTGCTTTCGGTACTTGGATCGGTCGGACGTGAAGACGTACGACTACATCAACCGCATTGATATAACGCTTCCGCGAACGGTCTACGAGGGTATGTAGACAACACTCTCCCCTCTCGTTGCTATGCATCACCATGATCTTGCGTGTGCGTAGGAATTTTTTTGAAATTACTACGTTCCCCAAGAGTGGCATCCGAGCCTAGGTTTTATGCGTTGATGTTCTGCACGAGTAGAACACAAGTGAGTTGTGGGCGATATAAGTCATGCTGCTTACCAGCATGTCATACTTTGGTTCGGCGGTATTGTTGGATGAAGCGGCCCGGACCGACATTACGCGTACGCTTACGCGAGACTGGTTCTACCGACGTGCTTTGCACACAGGTGGCTGGCGGGTGTCAGTTTCTCCAACTTTAGTTGAACCAAGTGTGGCTACGCCCGGTCCTTGCGAAGGTTAAAACAGCACCAACTTGACAAACTATCGTTGTGGTTTTGATGCGTAGGTAAGAACGGTTCTTGCTAAGCCCGTAGCAGCCACGTAAAACTTGCAACAACAAAGTAGAGGACGTCTAACTTGTTTTTACAGGGCATGTTGTGATGTGATATGGTCAAGACATGATGCTAAATTTTATTGTATGAGATGATCATGTTTTGTAACCGAGTTATCAGCAACTGGCAGGAGCCATATGGTTGTCGCTTTATTGTATGCAATGCAATTGTGTTGTAATGCTTTACTTTATCACTAAGCGGTAGCGATAGTCGTGGAAGCATAAGATTGGCGAGACGACAATGATGCTACGATGGAGATCAAGGTGTCGTGCCAGTGACGATGGTGATCATGACGGTGCTTCGGAGATGGAGATCACAAGCACAAGATGATGATGGCCATATCATATCACTTATATTGATTGCATGTGATGTTTATCTTTTATGCATCTTATCTTGCTTTCATTGACGGTAGCATTATAAGATGATCTCTCACTAAATTTCAAGATAGAAGTGTTCTCCCTGAGTATGCACCGTTGCCAAAGTTCGTCGTGCCCAGACACCACGTGATGATCGGGTGTGATAAGCTTTACGTCCATCTACAATGGGTGCAAGCTAGTTTTGCACACGCAGAATACTCAGGTTAAACTTGACGAGTGTAGCATATGCATATATGGCCTCGGAACACTGTGACCGAAAGGTCGAGCGTGAATCATATAGTAGATATGATCAACATAATGATGTTCACCATTGAAAGCTACTCCATTTCACGTGATGATCGGTTATGGTTTAGTTGATTTGGATCACGTGATCACTTAGATGATTAGAGGGATGTCTATCTAAGTGGGAGTTCTTAAGTAATATGATTAATTGAACTTTAATTTATCATGAACTTAGTCCTGATAGTATTAGCATATCTATGTTGTAGATCAATAGCTCGCGTTTAGCTCCCCTATTTTTATTTTTGATATGTTCCTAGAGAAAACTAAGTTGAAAAATGTTAGTAGCAATGATGCGGATTGGATCCATGATCTGAGGATTATCCTCATTGCTGCACAGAAGAATTATGTCCTTGATGCACCGCTAGGTGACTGACCTATTGCAGGAGCAGATGCAGACGTTATGAACGTTTGGCTAGCTCAATATGATGACTACTTGATAGTTTAGTGCACCATGCTTAACAGCTTAGAATCGGGATTTCAAAGACGTTTTGAACGTCATGGACCATATGAGATGTTCCAGGAGTTGAAGTTAATATTTCAAGCAAATACCCGAGTTGAGAGATATGAAGTCTCCAACAAGTTCTATAGCTAAAAGATGGAGGAGAATAGCTCGAGCAGTGAGCATGTGCTCAGATTGTCTGGGTACTACAATCACTTGAATCAAGTGGGAGTTAATCTTCCAGATAAAATAGTGATTGACAGAATTCTCTAGTCACCATCACCAAGTTAGTAGAACTTCGTGATGAACTATAATATGCAAGGGATAACGGAAACGATTCCCAAGCTCTTCGTGATGCTGAAATCGACGAAGGTAGAAATCAAGAAAAGCATCAAGTGTTGATGGTAAAACCACTAGTTTCAAGTAAAGGGCAAAGGGAAGAAGGGGAACTTCAAGAAGAACGGCAAGCAAGTTGCTGCTCAAGTGAAGAAGCCTAAGTTTGGTTCTAAGCCTGAGACTAAGTGCTTCTACTGCAAAGGGACTGGTCAGTGGAAGCGGAACTTCCCCAAGTATTTGGCGGATAAGAAGGATGGCAAAGTGAACAAAGGTATATTTGATATACAGATTATTGATGTGTATTTTACTAGTGTTCGTAGCAACCCCTCGGTATTTGATACTGGTTCAGTTGCTAAGAGTAGTAACTCGAAATGGGAGTTGCAGAATGAACACAGACTAGTTAAGGGTGAAGTGACGATGTGTGTTGGAAGTGGTTCCAAGATTGATATGATCATCATCGCACACTCCCTATACTTTTGGGATTAGTATTGAACCTAAATAAGTGTTATTTGGTGTTTGCATTGAGCATGAATATGATTTGATCATGTTTATTGCAATACGGCTATTCATTTAAGTAAGAGAATAAATTGTTGTTCTATTTACATGAATAAAACCTTATATGGTTACACACCCAATGAAAATGGTTCGTTGGATCTCGATCGTAGTGATACACATATTCATAATATTGAAACCAAAAGATGCAAAGTTAATAATGATGGTGCAATTTATTTGTGGCACTGCCATTTAGGTCATATTGGTGTAAAGCGCATGAAGAAAATCCATGCTGATGGGCTTTTGGAATCACTTGATTATGAATCAGTTGATGCTTGCGAACCATGCCTCATGGGAAGATGACTAAGACTCGGTTCTCCGGAACAATGGAGCGAGCAACTGACTTATTGGAAATAATACATACTGATGTATGCAGTCTGATGAGTGTTAAGGCTCACGGCAAGTATCGTTATTTTCTGACCTTCACAGATGATTTGAGCGGATATGGGTATATCTACTTAATGAAACACAAGTTTAAATCATTTGAAAAGTTCAAAGAATTTCAGAGTGAAGTGGAGAATCATCGTAACAAGAAAATAAAAGTTTCTACGATATGATCGCAGAAGTAAAATATTTGAGTTAAGAGTTTGGCCTTCAGTTAAAACAATGTGAAATAGTTTCACTACTCACGCCACCTGGAACACCACAGTGTAATGGTGTGTCCGAACGTCATAACCGTACTTTATTAGATATGGTGCGATCTATGATGTCTCTTACCGATCTACCACTATCGTTTTGGGGTTATGCATTAGAGACAGCTGCATTCACGTTAAATAGGGCACCATCTAAATCCGTTGAGACAACGCCGTATGAACTATGGGTTGGCAAGAAACCTAAGCTGTCGTTTCTTAAAGTTTGAGGTTGCAATGCTTATGTGAAAAAGTTTCAACCTAATAAGCTCTAACCCAAATCGGAGAAGTGCGTCTTCATAGGATACCCAAAAGAAAATGTTGGGTACACCTTCTATCATAGATCCGAAGGCAAGATAATCATTGCTGAGAATGGATCCTTTCTAGAGAAGGAGTTTCTCTCGAAAGAAGTGAGTGGGAGGAAAGTAGAACTTGATGAGGTAACTGTACCTGCTCCCTTATTGGAAAGTAGTTCATCACAGAAATATGTTCCTCTGACTACTACACCAATTAGTGAGGAAGCTAATGATGATGATCATGTAACTTTAGATCAAGTTGCTACAGAACCTCGTAGGTAAACCAGATTGAGATCCGCACCAGAGTGGTACGGTAATCCTGTTCTGGAGGTCATGTTACTTGACCATGACGAGCCTACGAACTATGAGGAAGCGATGATGAGCCCAGATTCCGCGAAATGGCTTGAGGTCATGAAATCTGAGATGAGATCCATGTATGAGAACAAAGTATAGACTTTGATTGACTTGACCATTGATCGGCGAGCCATTGAGATTAAATGGATCTCCAAGAGGAAGACCGACGCTGATAGTAGTGTTACTATCTACAAAGCTAGAATTGTCGCAAAAAGGTTTTCGACAAGTTCAAGGTGTTGACTATGATGAGAGTTTCTCACTCATATCTATGCTTAAGTCTGTCCGAATCATGTTAGCAATTGCCGCATTTTATGAAATCTGGCAAATGGATAAACAAAACTGCATTCTTTAATGGATTTATTAAAGAAGAGTTGTATATGATGCAACCAGAAGGTTTTGTCAATGCTAAAGGTACTAACAAAATATGCAAGCTCCAGCGATCCAGCTATGGACTGGTGCAAGCATCTCGGAGTTGGAATATACACTTTGATAAGTTGATCAAAGCATATAGTTTTATACAGACTTGCGGTGAAGCCTGTATTTACAAGAAAGTGAGTGGGAGCACTACAACATTTCTGATAAGTATATGTGAATGACATATTGTTGATCGGAAATAATGTAGAATTATTCTGCAAAGCATAAAGGAGTGTTTGAAAGGAGTTTTTCAAAGAAAAACCTCGGTGAAGCTTCTTACATATTAAGCATCAAGATCTATAGAGATAGATCAAAACGCTTGATAAGTTTTTTTCTTGAGTACATACCTTGACAAGATTTTGAAGTAGCTCAAAATGGAACAGTCAAAGAAAGAGTTCTTGCCTATGTTACAAGGTATGAAATTGAGTAAGACTCAAAGCCCGACCACGGTAGAAGATAGAAAGAGAATGAAAGTCATTCCCTATGCCTCAGCCATAGGTTCTATAAAGTATGCCATGCTGTGTACCAGATCTATTGTATACCCTACACTGTTTTTGGCAAGGGAGTACAATAGTGATCTAGGAGTAGATCACTGGACGGCGGTCAAAATTATCCTTAGTGGAATAAGGATATGTTTCTCGATTATGGAGGTGACAAAAGGTTCGTCGTAAAGAGTTACATCGATACAAGTTTTGACACTGATCCAGATGACTCTAAGCCTCAATCTGGATACATATTGAAAGTGGGAGCAATTAGCTAGAGTAGCTCCGTGCAAAGCATTGTTGACATAGAAATTTGCAAAATACGTACGAATCTGAATGTGGCAGACCCGTGGACTAAACTTCTCTCACAAGCAAAACATGATCACACATTAGTACTCTTTGGGTGTTAATCACATAGCGATGTGAACTAGATTATTGACTCTAGTAAACCCTTTGGGTGTTAGTCACATGACAATGTGAACTATGGGTGTTAATCACATGGTGATGTGAACTATTGATGTTAAATCACATTGCGATGTGATCTAGATTATTGACTCTAGTGCAAGTGGGAGACTGAAGGAAATATGCCCTAGGGGCAATAATAAAGTTATTATTTATTTCCTTATTTCATGATAAATGTTTATTATTCATGCTAGAATTGTATTAACCGGAAACATAATACATGTGTGAATACATAGACAAACAGAGTGTCACTAGTATGCCTCTACTTGACTAGCTCATTGATCAAAGATGGTTATGTTTCCTAACCATAGACATAAGTTGTCATTTGATTAACAGGGTCACATCATTAGGATAATCAAGTGATTGACTTGACTCATTCCGTTAGCTTAGCACTTGATCGTTTAGTTTGTTCCTATTGCTTTCTTCCTGACTTATACATGTTCCTATGACTATGAGATTATGCAACTCCCGTTTACCGGAGGAACACTTTGTGTGCCACCAAACGTCACAACGTAACTGGGTGATTATAAAGGTGCTATACAGGTGTCTCCAAAGGTATTTGTTGGGTTGGCGTGTTTCGAGATTAGGATTTGTCACTCCGATTGTCGGAGAGGTATCTCTGGGCCCACTCGGTAATGCACATCACTATAAGCCTTGCAAGCCTTGCAACTAATGAGTTAGTTGCGGGATGATGTATTAAGGAACGAGTAAAGAGACTTGCCGGTAACAAGATTGAACTAGGTATTGAGATACCGACGATCGAATCTCGGGCAAGTAACATACCGATGACAAAGGGAACAACGTATGTTGTAATGCAGTCTGACCGATAAAGATCTTCATAGAATATATAGGAGCCAATATGGGCATCCAGGTCCCGCTATTGGTTATTGACCAGAGAGGTGTCTCGGTCATGTCTACATAGTTCTCGAACCCATAGGGTCCGCACGCTTAACGTCCGTTGACGATATAGTACTATATGAGTTATGTATGTTGATGACCGAATGTTGTTCGGAGTTTTGGATGAGATCACAGATATGACGAGGAACTCCGGAAGGGTTCCAGAATTCACCGGAAGGGGTTCCGGATGTTTCCCGAAATGTTTGGGCACGAGAACACTTTATCTGGGCCAAAGGGGAAAGCCCACGAGGCTTTTGGAAAGTGCAAAAGGAAGTTTTGCGGAGACCAGAGGCTAGACACCAGGAACCCTGGCGTCTAGGGGGTAGACGCTGGGAACCCCGATGTCTAGCCCTGGAGTCCGAGAAGAACTCTTGCCTTTCGGGTGAAACCGACTTTGAGGAGGCTTTTACTCCAAGTTTCGACCCCAGGGTTCAACATATAAATAGAGGGGTAGGGCTAGCACCAAAGACACATCAAGAAACACCAAGCCGTGTGCCGGCAACCCCGTCCCCTCTAGTTTATCCTCCATCATAGTTTTCGTAGTGCTTAGGCGAAGCCCTGCGGAGATTGTTCTTCACCAACACCGTCACCACGCCGTCGTGCTGCCGGAACTCATCTACTACTTCGCCCCTCTTGCTGTATCGAGAAGGCGAGGACGTCACCGAGCCGAACGTGTGCGGAACTCGGAGGTGTCGTGCTTTCGGTACTTGGATCGATCGGACGTGAAGACGTACGACTACATCAACCGCGTTGATATAACGCTTCCGCGAACGGTCTACGAGGGTACGTAGACAACACTCCCCCTCTTGTTGCTATGCATCACCATGATCTTGCGTGTGCGTAGGAGATTTTTTGAAATTACTATGTTCCCCAACACCTTCTATCACAGATCGTAAGGCAAGATATTCGTTGCTAAGAATGGATCCGTTCTAGAGAAGGAGTTTCTCTCGAAAGAAGTGACTGAGAGGAAAGTAGAACTTGATGAGGTAACTGTACCTGCACCCTTATTGGAAAGTAGTTCATCACAGAAATCAGTTCCAGTGATTTCTACACCAGTAAGTGAGGAAGCTAATGATGATGATCATAAAACTTCTGGCCAAGTTACTACCGAACCTCGTAGGTCAACCAGAGTAAGATCCGCACCAGAGTCGTACGGTAATCCTGTTCTGGAGGTCATGTTACTTGACCATGACAGACCTACGAACTATGAGGAAGCGATGATGAGCCCAGATTTCGCAAAATGACTTGAGGCCATGAAATCTGAGATGGGATCCATGTATGAGAACAATGTGTGGACTTTGGTTGACTTGCCCGATGATCGACAAGCCATAGAGAATAAATGGATCTTCAAGAAGAAGACTGATGCAGACGATAATGTTAATGTCTACAAAGCTCGACTTGTTGTGAAAGGTTTATGACAAGTTCAAGGAGATTGACTACGATGAGACCTCACTCATAGCGATGCTTAAGTCCGTCTGAATCATGTTAGCAATTGCCACATTTTATGATTATGAAATTTGGCAAATGGATATCAAAACTGCATTCCTTAATGGATATCTTAAAGAAGAGTTGTATATGATGCAACCAGAAGGTTTTGTCGATCCAAAAGGTGCTAACAAAGTGTGCAAGCTCCATCGATCCATTTATGGACTGGTGCAAGCCTCTCGGAGTTGGAATATACGCTTTGATAGTGTGATCAAAGCATATGGTTTTATACAGACTTCTGGAGAAGCCTGTATTTACAAGAAAGTGAGTGGGAGCTCTGTAGCATTTCTGATATTATATGTGGATGACATATTGCTAATCGTAAATGATACTGAATTTCTGAATAGCATAAAAGGATACTTGAAAAAGAATTTTTCAATGAAACACCTCGGTGAAGCTGCTTATATATTGGGCATAAAGATCTATAGAGATAGATCAAGACGCTTAATTGGACTTTCACAAAGCACATACCTTGATAAAGTTTTGAAGAAGTTCAAAATGGATCAAGCAAAGAAAGGGTTCTTGCCTGTGTTACAAGGTGTGAAGTTGAGTCAGACTCAATGCCCGACCACTGCAGAAGATAGAGACAAAATAAAAGTCATTCCCTATGCTTCAGCCATAGGTTCTATCATGTATGCAATGTTGTGTACCAGACCGGATGTGTGCCTTGCTATTAGTTTAGCAGGGAGGTACCAAAGTAATCCAGGAGTGGGTCACTGGACAATGGTCAAGAATATCCTGAAATACCTGAAAAGGACCAAGGATATGTTTCTTGTTTATGGAGGTGACAAAGAGCTCGTCGTAAATAGTTACGTCAATGCAAGCTTTGACACTGATCTGGATGACTCTAAGTCACAAAACGGATACGTATTTTTATTGAATGGTGGAGCCGTCAGTTGGTGTAGTTCCAAGCAGAGCGTCGTGGCGGGATCTATGTGTGAACCAGAGTACATAGCTGCTTCGGAAGCAGCAAATGAAGGAGTCTGGATGAAGGAGTTCATATCCGATCTAGGTGTCATACCTAGTGCATCGGGCCCAATGAAAATCTTTTGTGACAATACTAGTGCAATTGCCTTGGCAAAGGAATCCAGATTTCACAAGAGAACCAAGCACATCAAAAGACGCTTCAATTCCATCCGCGATCAAGTCAAGGAGGGAGACATAGAGATTTGCAAGATACATACGGATCTAAATGTTGCAGACCCGTTGACTAAGCCTCTCTCACGAGCAAAACATGATTAGCACCAAGATTCCATGGGTGTTAGAATCATTAGAATGTAATCTAGATTATTGACTCTAGTGCAAGTGGGAGACTGAAGGAAATATGCCCTAGAGGCAATAATGAAGTTGTTATTTATATTTCCTTATTTCATGATAAATGTTTATTATTCATGCTAGAATTGTATTAACCGGACACTTAGTACATGTGTGAATACATAGACAAACAGACTGTCACTAGTATGCCTCTACTTGACTAGCTCCGTAATCAAAGATGCTTAAGTTTCCTAACCATTGACATGAGTTGTCATTTGATTAACTGGATCACATCATTAGAGAATGATGTGATTGACTTGACCCATCCGTTAGCTTAGCACATTGATCATTTAGTTTACTGCTATTGCTTTCTCCATAACTTATACATGTTCCTATGACTATGAGATTATGCAACTCCCGAATACCGGAGGAATACTTAGTGTGCTATCAAATGTCACAACGTAACTGGGTGACCATAAAGATGCACTACAGGTGTCTCCGATGGTGTTTTTTGAGTTGGCATAGATCAATATTAGGATTTGTCACTCCGTGTATCGGAGGGGTATCTCTGGGCCCTCTCGGCAATGCACATCACTATAAGCCTTGCAAGCAATGTGACTAATGAGCTAGTCATGGGATGTTGCATTACGGAACGAGTAAAGAGACTTGCCGGTAATGAGATTGAACTTGGTATTGGGATACCGACGATCGAATCTCGGCCAAGTAACATACTGATGACAAAGGGAACAACGTATGTTGTTATGCGGTTTGACAGATAAAGATCTTCGTTGAATATGTAGGAACCAATATGAGCATCCAGGTTCCGCTATTGGTTATTGACCGGATATGAGTCTCGGTCATGTCTATATAGTTCTCGAACTCATAGGGTCCGCACGCTTAACGTTCGGTGACGATCGGTATTATGAGTTTATGTGTTTTGATGTAACAAAGGTAGTTCAGAGTCCCGGATATGATCACATACATGACGAGGAGTCTCGAAATGGTCGATACATAAAGATCGATATATTGGAAGGCTATGTTTGGACATCGGAATGGTTCCGGGTGAGTTCGGGCATTTACCGGAGTACCGAGGGGTTACCAGAACCCCTCGGGGAGTGTATGGGCCTTAATTGGCCTTAGTGGGAGAGAGGAGGAGGCGTCCAAGGTGGGGGTGCCGCCCCCCAAGCCCAATCCGAATTGGGGTGGGGGTCGGCCCCCCTTTCCTTCTCCCTCTCTTCCCCTTCCTTCTCTCCTACTCCAACAAGGGAAAGGGGGGATCCTACTCCCACCGGGAGTAGGACTCCCGCTTGGGCGCGCCTTAGAGGGCCGGCCCCCCCCCTCCAGTCCTTTATATATGGCACAGGGGGGAACCCCATAGACACACAAGTTGATTGTTTAGCTGTGTGCGGTGCCCCCTCTATAGATTTCCACCTTGGTCATATCGTTGTAGTGCTTAGGCGAAGCCCTGCGTCGGTAAGTTCATCATCACTGTCATCACGTCGTCGTGCTGACGAAACTCTCCCTTGACCTCGGTTGTATCTAGAATTCGTGGGACGTCACCAAGTTGAACGTGTGCAAATCAGGGAGGTGCCATACTTTCGGTGCTAGGATCGGTCGGATCGTGAAGACGTACGACTACATCAATCGCGTTGTCATAATGCTTCTGCTTACGGTCTACGAGGGTACGTAGACAACTCTATCCCCTCTTGTTGCTATGCATCACCTAGATGGATCTTGCGTCTATGTATGAATTTTTTTTTGAAATTATTGCGTGACCCAACACCAATGTCACCACAAGTATCCATGGGTATGATTATATGATATACATCACACAATCTCAGATTCATCTATTCAACCAACACAAAGAACTTCAAAGAGTGCCCCAAAGTTTCTACCAGAGAGTCAAGACGAAAAGTGTGCCAACCCCTATGCATAGATTCCCAAGGTCACGGAACCCGCAAGTTGATCACCAAAACATACATCAAGTGAATCAATAGAATACCCCATTGTCACCACGGGTATCCCACACAAGACATACATCAAGTGTTCTCAAATCCTTAAAGACTTAGTCCAATAAGATAACTTCAAAGGGAAAACTCAATCATCACAAGAAGGTAGAGGGGGAGAAACATCATAAGATCCAACTATAGTAGCAAAGCTTGCAGTACATCAAGATCGTGCCAAATCAAGAACACGAGAGAGAGAGAGATCAAACACATAACCAAGAAACCTTCGGAAACCATTTACCTCAACCTTCGAAAAGCATCTGTTATACGAGTTATGGCAATACTACCGAACTCCTGCCCTAGTACTGGGTGGCGTCGAGGTTATCTCACCAACAACTGCATAAAAGAGATTTTCGATGTCGGCGAACTCAGGTATTCCAGAACTGCAACGATAAAATTGTGATGACAACACCTCGGAGCTCAACTCCCCAGGACACTGCCACAACCCCTAAATGTTAGGAGGCACCAAGAACAATGTTCTCGTCACAAAACCATCGGAACGATTCCAAGATACCCGCGTGATCCTAAAAAAATTAGTGAAATTTGAGAAGAGATGGGTCAAAACTCTACGTTAGGAGGCCTCACCAGAGCGACAAAGGGACTGAGGAGTAAAAATAATCCTACTCTCCGATATATATAATCCTAAGACTCAAAACATTTTGTTCTAGACACAACAACGTCAGCGATTCGATCAAGCAAGGGGCTCCTAAGTCGGGGAAGGCTCTGATTACCAACTTGTAACACCCACAATGTGACTATATCTCCCACGTGTCGGGGCATGACTTAGAGGCATAGCCGCATGGTAGGTTTGTCGCAAGAGGGGTAATCTTAACACATCCCATGTACTGAATAATAAAGGGATAAAGAGTTGGCTTACAATCACCACTTCACACAAATACAAGTTAAACATACATCATCGAAGGTACAATCAAAGGTCCGACTACTGAACCAAAGTAAAAGAAGACAACCCCAATTGCTAGATCCCCGATCGTCCCAACTGGGCTCCACTACTGATCAACCGGAAAAGACATAAAACATCGATCAAGATCTTCATCGAGCGGCCACTTGAGCTGGGTTGCGTCATCTACACTAGTCTCGTCGGCACCTGCAACTGTTTGGAAGTATCTGTGAGTCATGAGGACTCATCAATCTCACACCCGCGAGATCAAGACTATTTAAGCTTATGGGTAGGAGAAGATAGTGAGGTGGAGCTGCAGCAAGCACTAAGCATATATGGTGGCTAACATACGCAAATAAGAGCGAGAAGAGAAGCAACGCAACGGTCGAGAAGCTAGAAGTGATCAAGAAGTGATCCTGAAACTACTTACATTCAAGCATAACACAAGAACAGTGTTCTCTTCCCAGACTCCGCCGAAAAGAGACCATCACGGCTACACACGCGGTTGATGCATTTTAGTTAAGTTAGGTGTCAAGTTCTCTACAACCGGATATTAACAAATTCCCATCTGCCACATAACCGCGGGCACGACTTTCGAAAGTTCAAACCCTGGAGGGGTGTCCCAACTTAGCCCATCACAAGCTCTCACGGTTAACGAAGGATATTCCTTCTCCCGAGAAGACCCGATCAGTCTTGGAATCTCGGTTACAACACATTTCGACAATGGTAAAACAAGACCAGCAAAGCCGCCCGATGTGCCGACAAATCCCGATAGGAGTCGCACATATCTCGTTCTCAGGGCACACCGGATAGGTCAAGCTATGAGTAAAGCCAAACCTTGAGTTGCCATGAGGTGGCCCCGCAGGTTGCCCGTTTCGGACCAACACTCAGAGGAGCACTGGCCCGGGGGGGTTTAAAATAAAGATGAACCTTGAGTCTGCAGAACCCAAGGGAAGGTATATGGTGGTAGGTAGGCAAATGTAAAACCAAGGTTGGGCCTTGCTGGAGGAGTTTTATTCAAAGCGAACTGTCAAGGGGTTCCCATAACACCCAACCGCGTAAAGGACGCAAAATCAAGGAACATAACACCGGTATGATGGAAACTAGGGCGGCAAGAGTGGAACAAAACACCAGGCATAAGGCCGAGCCTTCCACCATTTACCAAGTATATAGATGCATTAATTAAATAAGAGATAATAATGATATCCCAATAATATCCATGTTCCAACATGGAATAAAACTTCATCTTCACCTGCAACTAGCAACGCTATAAGAGGGGCTGAGCAAAAGCGGTAACATAGCCAAACAACGGTTCGCTAGGAAAGGTGGGTTAGAGGCTTGACATGGCAATATGGAAGGCATGATAAAGTAAGTGGTAGGTATCGCGGCATAGCAATAGAGCGAGCAACTAGCAAGCAAAGATAGAAGTGATTTCGAGGGTATGGTCATCTTGCCTGAAATCCCGCAAGGAAGAAGAACGAGTCCATGAAGAAGACAAACGGGCGTAGTCAAACGGATCCTCAAAACTCCGGAACGAAACCGAAGCTAACAAGAGAAGCAACCCGGAAAGAAGCAGGCAACATAGTAAACAACCATCACATAAACATGGCATGATGCACAACCAAGTATGATGCATGTCCGGTTTAATGAGGTATGGCATGGAAAAGTGCACAAACAATACTACAAATTAAGTGGAGCTCAATATGCAACGAGTTGCATATTGACGAAACACCACATGACTTATTTAGTTCTATCTCGTTAGGTAGTCAACAATATTAAATGTTGGTTAACATGGCAAGAGGTGAAGCATAACAAAACTATACTATCTAAACAATTTAAATGAGGCCGGATATAACAAGCAAAAAATTTGGTAATCCCCATATGCATTAGCAATTTGGTGCAACAAAAATTTTAAACATTTAAATGTTATTACCATGATGCAAATGACATGTGCAAGTTTTATGCAGTATTTAAGAAAAAGTTACATGAACATGATGTGAAGCATTTGTCACCGTGGTGGAAAGAAAGGGTGTGATACGTCTCCAACATATCTATAATTTTTTATTGTTCCATGCTATATTATATTCTGTTTTGGACATTATTGGGCTTTATTATACACTTTTATATTATTTTTGGGACTAACCTATTAACCGTAGGTCCAACCCAGAATTGCTGGTTTTTGCCTATTTTAGAGTTTCGCAGAAAAAGAATATCAAACGGAGTCCAAAGGGAATGAAACCTTCGGGAACGTGATTTTCGGAACGAATGTGATCCAGAGGACTTGGACCCTACGTCAAGACATCAACCAGGAGGCCACGAGGTAGGGGCGCGCCTACCCCCCCCCCCCCCCCCCCCCCCCGGGCGCGCCCTCCACCCTCGTGGGCCCCCTGTTGCTCCACCGATGTACTCCTTCCTCCTATAAATACCTACGTACCCCCAAACTACCAGATACGGAGCCAAAACCCTAATTCCACCACCGTAACTTTCTGTATCCATGAGATCCTATCTTGGGGCCTGTTCCGGAGCTCCGCCGGAGGAGGCATCGATCACGGAGGGCATCTACATCAACATCATAGCCCCTCCGATGAAGTGTGAGTAGTTTACTTCAGACCTTTGGATCCATAGTTATTAGCTAGATGGCTTCTTCTCTCTTTTTGGATCTCAATACAAAGTTCTCCCCCTCTCTTGTGGAGATATATTCGATGTAATCTTATTTTGCGGTGTGTTTGTTGAGACCGATGAATTGTGCGTTTATGATCAAGTTTATCTATGAGCAATATTTGAATCTTCTTTGAATTCTTTTATGTATGATTGGTTATCTTTGCAAGTCTCTTTGAATTATCAGTTTGGTTTGGCCTACTAGATTGATCTTTCTTGCAATGGGAGAAGTGCTTAGCTTTGGGTTCAATCTTGCGGTGTCCTTTCCCAGTGACAGTAGGGGCAGCAAGGCACGTATTGTATTGTTGCCATCGAGGATAACAAGATGGGGTTTATATCATATTGCATGAGTTTATCCCTCTACATCATGTCATCTTGCTTAAAGCGTTACTCTGTTCTCTTGAACTTAATACTCTAGATGCATGCTGGATAGCGGTCGATGTGTGGAGTAATAGTAGTAGATGTAGGCAGGAGTCGGTCTACTTGTCTCGGACGTGATGCCTATATACATGATCATACCTAGATATTCTCATAACTATGCTCAATTCTGTCAATTGCTTAACAGTAATTTGTTTACCCACGTGAATACTTATGCTCTTGAGAGAAGCCACTAGTGAAACCTATGGCCCCCGGGTCTATCTTCCATCATATTAATCTTCCAATACTTAGTTATTTCCTTTGCCATTTATTTTACTTAGCATCTTTATCATAAAAAATACCAAAAATATTATCTTATCATATCTATCAGATCTCACTCTCATAAGTGACCGTGTAGGGATTGACAACCCCTTATCGCGTTGGTTGCGAGGATTTATCTGTTTGTGTAGGTGCGAGGGACTCATGTGTGGCCTCCTACTGGATTGATACCTTGGTTCTCAAAAACTGAGGAAAATACTTATGCTACTTTGCTGCATCACCCTTTCCTCTTCAAGGGAAAACCAACGCAGTGCTCAAGAGGTAGCAAGAAGGATTTCTGGCGCCATTGCCGGGGAGGTCTATGCAAAAGTCAACACACCAAGTACCCATCACAAACCCTTATCTCCCGCATTACATTATTTGCCATTTGCCTCTCATTTTCCTCTCCCCCACTTCACCCTTGCCGTTTTATTCGCCCTCTCTTTTCCGTTCGCCTCTTTTTCGTTTGCTTGTCATTATGGCTAGTACCCTATCTGTTCCTTTGTCCCCTGAGTTTTAAGTTATTCACTTTAAACAAAGACAAGGAGAAAATTTAAAAGATGCTTGGTATAGGATGATGGAATCTTATCGTAATTGCACCTTAGAAGTGAGTTTTAGAATTTTTCTTCGCGGTTTTTACGTTGGACTAAATATGTCCCATAGACAACTCTTGGATTGTGTTGCCAAAGGAAATTTTATTGAAATTGATCCCAGTGTTGCGCATGAAATCATAGTGGGGGTAGTGGGAACACTACCTCAACAAAAGGGGCCACAACATACCTAGGAAGAGACACAAGTTTTTGAAAAAAGTTGCGAAGTAACTAAGATTTTGCAAAAATCTCTTGAACCTCTTAAGAGTGTTAGCGGAAATATTCACCGCATGAATATGTTGATTACCCTTTGCAACAAGCGGTTGGATTCTTTAGATCTAAAATTTTCTGAATATGAAGGGAAACGTAAATAACCTCCCGGATTCGAGCTTGATTCCGCTAAAAAATTGAAAACCAAAGATGGCAATACCTAGATCTTGAAGGGTTTCGTAGTAATTTTAAAAAATTTCCTACGCTCACGCAAGATCATGTGATGCATAGCAACGAGATGGGAGAGTGTTGTCTATGTACCCACGCACACCGACTGCGGAAGCGTTGACGCAACGTAGAGGAAGTAGTCGTACGTCTTCCCGATCCGACCGATCAAGCACCGAAACTACGGCACCTCCGAGTTCGAGCACACGTTCAGCTCGATGACGATCCCCGAACTCCGATCCAGCAAAGTGTCGGGGAAGAGTTCCGTCAGCACGACGGCGTGGTGACGATCTTGATGCACTACAGCAGCAGGGCTTCGCCTAAACTCCGCTACAGTATTATCGAGGACTATGGTGGCTGGGGGCACCGCACATGGCTAAGGAATAGATCATGTGGATCAACTTGTGTGTTTCTGGGGTGCCTCTGCCTCAGTATATAAAGGATTAGAGGGGGGAGGCTGGCCGGCCACAGGAGGCGTGCCAGGAGAGTCCTACTCCCTCTGGGAGTAGGATTCCCCCCCCAATCCTAGTTGGAATAGGACTCCTTGAGGGGGGGAAGAGAGAGAGGGGGCCGGCCACCTCTCCTAGTCCTAATAGGACTAGGGGAAGGGGGGAGGCGCACAGCCACCTTGGGCTGCCCCTTTCTCCTTTCCACTAAAGCCCACTAAGGCCCATATAGCTCCCGGGGGGTTCCAGTAACCTCCCGGTACTCCGGTAAAATCCCGATTTCACCTGGAACATTTCCGATATCCAAACATAGGCTTCCAATATATCAATCTTTACGTCTTGACCATTTCGAGACTCCTCGTCATGTCCGTGATCACATCCGGGACTCCGAACAACCTTCGGTACATCAAAATGCATAAACTCATAATATAACTGTCATCGTAACCTTAAGCGTGCGGACCCTACGGGTTCAAGAACAATGTAGACATGACCGAGACACGTCTCCGGTCAATAACCAATAGCGGGACCTGGATGCCCATATTGGCCCCTACATATTCTACGAAGATCTTTATCGGTCAGACCGCATAACAACATACGTTGTTCCCTTTGTCATCGGTATGTTACTTGCCCGAGATTCGATCGTCGGTATCCAATACCTAGTTCAATTTCATTACCGACACATCATTCCGCAACTAACTCATTAGTTGCAATGCTTGCAAGGCTTATGTGATGTGCATTACCGAGAGGGCCCAGAGATACCTCTCCGACAATCGGAGTGACAAAACCTAATCTCGAAATACGCCAACCCAACATGTACCTTTGGAGACACCTGTAGTACTCCTTTATAATCACCCAGTTACGTTGTGACGTTTGGTAGTACCCAAAGTGTTCCTCCGGTAAACGGGAGTTGCATAATCTCATAGTTATAGGAACATGTATAAGTCATGAAGAAAGCAATAGCAACATACTAAACGATCGGGTGCTAAGCTAATGGAATGGGTCATGTCAATCAGATCATTCTCTTAATGATGTGATCCCGTTAATCAAATAACAACTCATTGTTCATGGTTAGGAAACATAACCATCTTTGATTAACGAGCTAGTCAAGTAGAGGCATACTAGTGACACTTTGTTTGTCTATGTATTCACACATGTATTATGTTTCCGGTTAATACAATTCTAGCATGAATAATAAACATTTATCATGATTATAAGGAAATAAATAATAACTTTATTATTGCCTCTAGGTCATATTTCCTTCAGTCTCCCACTTGCACTAGAGTCAATAATCTAGATTACACCGTAATGATTCTAACACCCATGGAGCCTTGGTGCTGATCATGTTTTGCTCATGGAAGAGGCTTAGTCAATGGGTCTGCAACATTCAGATCCGTATGTATCTTGCAAATCTCTATGTCTCCCACCTGGACTAGATCCCGGATGGAATTGAAGCGTCTCTTGATGTGCTTGGTTCTCTTGTGAAATCTAGATTCCTTTGCCAAGGAAATTGCACCAGTATTGTCACAAAAGATTTTCATTGGACCCGATGCATTAGGTATGACACCTAGATCGAATATGAACTCCTTCATCCAGACTCCTTCTTTCGCTGCTTCCGAAGCAGCTATGTACTCCGCTTCACATGTAGATCCCGCTACGACGCTTTGTTTAGAACTACACCAACTGACAGCTCCACCGTTTAATGTAAACACGTATCCGGTTTGCGATTTAGAATCGTACGGATCAGTGTCAAAGCTTGCATCAACGTAACCATTTACGACGAGCTCTTTGTCACCTCCATATACGAGAAACATATCCTTAGTCCTTTTCAGGTATTTCAGGATGTTCTTGACCGCTGTCCAGTGATCCACTCCTGGATTACTTTGGTACCTCCCTGCTAGACTTATAGCAAGGCACACTTCGGGTCTGGTACACAGCATTGCATACATGATAGATCCTATGGCTGATGCATAAGGAACATCTTTCATATTCTCTCTATCTTCTGCAGTGGTCGGGCATTGAGTCTTACTCAACTTCACACCTTGTAACACAGGCAAGAATCGTTTCTTTGCTTGATCCATTTTGAATTTCTTCAAAATCTTGTCAAGGTATGTGCTCTGTGAAAGTCCAATTAAGCGTCTTGATCTATCTCTATAGATCTTTATGCCTAATATGTAAAAAGCTTCACCGAGGTCTTTCATTGAAAAACTCTTATTCAAGTATCCCTTTATGCTATCTAGAAATTCTATATCATTTCCAATTAGTAATATGTCATCCACATAGAATATCAGAAATGCTACAGAGCTCCCACTCACTTTCTTGTAAATACAGGCTTCACCGAAAGTCTGTATAAAACCAAATGCTTTGATCACACAATCAAAGCGTTTATTCCAACTCCGAGAGGCTTGCACCAGTCCATAAATGGATCGCTGGAGCTTGCACACTTTGTTAGCTCCCTTTGGATCGGCAAAACCTTCTGGTTGCATCATATACAACTCTTCTTCCAGAAATCCATTCAGGAATGCAGTTTTGACATCCATCTGCCAAATTTCATAATCATAAAATGCGGCAATTGTTAACATGATTCGGACAGACTTAAGCATCGCTACGGGTGAGAATGTCTCATCGTAGTCAACCCCTTGAACTTGTCGAAAACCTTTTGCGACAAGTCGAGCTTTGTAGACAGTAACATTACCGTCAGCGTCAGTCTTCTTCTTGAAGATCCATTTATTCTCAATTGCTTGCCGATCATCGGGCAAGTCAACCAAAGTCCATACTTTGTTCTCATACATGGATCCCATCTCAGATTTCATGGCTTCAAGCCATTTTGCAGAATCTGGGCTCACCATCGCTTCTTCATAGTTCGTAGGTTCATCATGATCTAGTAGCATGATTTCCAGAACAGGATTACCGTACCACTCTGGCGCGGATCTTACTCTGGTTGATCTACGAGGTTCAGTAGTATTTTGATCAGAAGTTTCATGATCATTATCATTAGCTTCCTCACTAACTGGTGTAGGTGTCATAGAAACAGTTTTCTGTGATGTACTACTTTCCAATAAGGGAGCAGGTACAGTTACCTCGTCAAGTTCTACTTTCCTCCCACTCACTTCTTTCGAGCGAAACTCCTTCTCTAGAAAGTTTCCGAATTTAGCAACAAAAGTCTTGCCTTCGGATCTGTGATAGAAGGTGTATCCAATAGTTTCCTTTGGATATCCTATGAAGACACATTTCTCCAATTTGGGTTTGAGCTTATCAGGTTGAAGCTTTTTCACATAAGCATCGCAGCCCCAAACTTTCAGAAACGACAACTTTGGTTACTTACCAAACCACAGTTCATAAGGCGTCGTCTCAACGGATTTTGATGGTGCCCTATTTAACGTGAATGCGGCTGTCTCTAGAGCGTATCCCCAAAACGATAGCGGTAAATCAGTAAGAGACATCATAGACCGCACCATATCTAGTAAAGTACGATTATGACGTTCGGACACACCATTACGCTGTGGTGTTCCGGGTGGCGTGAGTTGCGAAACTATTCCAAAATTTTTCAAATGTACACCAAACTCGTAACTCAAATATTCTCCTCCACGATCAGATCGTAGAAACTTTATTTTCTTGTTACGATGATTTTCAACTTCACTCTGAAATTCTTTGAACTTTTCAAATGTTTCAGACTTGTGTTTCATTAAGTAGATATATCCATATCTGCTTAAGTCATCTGTGAAGGTGAGAAAATAACGATATCCGCCATGAGCCTCAATATTCATCGGACCACATACATCTGTATGTATGATTTCCAACAAATCTGTTGCTCTCTCCATAGTACCGGAGTACGGCGTTTTGGTCATCTTGCCCATGAGGCACGGTTCGCAAGTACCAAGTGATTCATAATCAAGTGGTTCCAAAAGTCCATCAGAATGGAGTTTCTTCATGCGCTTTACACCGATATGACCTAAACGGCAGTGCCACAAATAAGTTGCACTCTCATTATCAACTCTGCATCTTTTGGCTTCAACATTATGAATATGTGTGTTACTACTATCGAGATTCAACAAGAATAGACCACTCTTCAAGGGTGCATGACCATAAAAGATATTACTCATATAAATAGAACAACCATTATTCTCTGATTTAAATGAATAACCGTCTTGCATTAAACAAGATCCAGATATAATGTTCATGCTCAACGCTGGCACCAAATAACAATTATTTAGGTCTAATACTAATCCCGAAGGTAGATGTAGAGGTAGCGTGCCGACCGTGATCACATCGACTTTGGAACCGTTTCCCACGCGCATCGTTACCTCATCCTTAACCAATCTTCGCTTAATCCGTAGTCCCTGTTTCGAGTTGCAAATATTAGCAACAGAACCAGTATCAAATACCCAGGTGCTACTGCAAGCATTAGTAAGGTACACATCAATAACATGTATATCACATATACCTTTGTTCACCTTGCCATCCTTCTTATCCGCCAAATACTTGGGGCAGTTCCTCTTCCAGTGACCAGTCTGCTTGCAATAGAAGCACTCAGTTTCAGGCTTAGGTCCAGGTTTGGGTTTCTTCTCTTGAGTAGCAACTTGCTTGCCGTTCTTTTTGAAGTTCCCCTTCTTCTTCCCTTTGCCCTTTTTCTTGAAACTAGTGGTCTTGTTGACCATCAACACTTGATGCTCCTTCTTGATTTCTACCTCCGCAGCTTTCAGCATCGCGAAGAGCTCGGGAATTGTCTTGTTCATCCCTTGCATATTATAGTTCATCACGAAGCTCTTGTAGCTTGGTGGCAGTGATTGAAGAATTCTGTCAATGACGCAATCATCTGGAAGATTAACTCCCAATTGAATCAAGTGATTATTATACCCAGACATTTTGAGTATATGCTCACTGACAGAACTGTTCTCCTCCATCTTGCAGCTATAGAACTTATTGGAGACTTCATATCTCTCAATCCGGGCATTTGCTTGAAATATTAACTTCAACTCCTGGAACATCTCATATGCTCCATGACGTTCAAAACATCGTTGAAGTCCTGATTCTAAGCCGTAAAGCATGGCACACTGAACTATCGAGTAGTCATCAGCTTTGCTCTGCCAGACGTTCATAACATCCGGCGTTGCTCCTGCAACAGGCCTGGCACCCAGCGGTGCTTCCAGGACGTAATTCTTCTGTGCAGCAATGAGGATAATCCTCAAGTTACGGACCCAGTCCGTGTAATTGCTACCATCATCTTTCAACTTTGCTTTCTCAAGGAACGCATTAAAATTCAACGGAACAACAGCACGAGCCATCTATCTACAATCAAACATAAACAAGCAAGATACTAATCAGGTACTAAGTTTCATGATAAATTTAAGTTCAGTTAATCAAATTAATTAAAGAACTCCCACTTAGATAGACATCCCTCTAATCCTCTAAGTGATTACGTGATCCAAATCAACTAAACCATAACCGATCATCACGTGAGATGGAGTAGTTTTCAATGGTGAACATCGTTATGTTGATCATATCTACTATATGATTCACGCTCGACCTTTCAGTCTCTGTGTTCCGAGGCCATATCTGTATATGCTTGGCTCGTCAAGTATAACCTGAGTATTCCGCATGTGCAACTGTTTTGCACCCGTTGTATTTGAACGTAGAACCTATCACACCCGATCATCACGTGGTGTCTCAGCACGAAGAACTTTCGCAACGGTGCATACTCAGGGAGAACACTTCTTGATAATTTAGTGAGAGATCATCTTATAATGCCACCATCAATCAAAGCAAGATAAGATGCATAAAAGGATAAACATCACATGCAATCAATATAAGTGATATGATATGGCCATCATCATCTTGTGCTTGTGATCTCCATCTCCGAAGCACCGTCGTGATCACCATCGTCACCGGCGTGACACCTTGATCTCCATCGTAGCATCGTTGTCGTCTCGCCAAGCTTGTGCTTCTACGACTATCGCTACCGCTTAGTGATAAAAGTAAAGCATTACATCGCGATTGCATTGCATACAATAAAACGACAACCATAAGGCTCCTGCCAGTTGCCGATAACTCGGTTACAAAACATGATCATCTCATACAATAAAATTCAGCATCATGTCTTGACCATATCACATCACAACATGCCCTGCAAAAACAAGTTAGACGTCCTCTACTTTGTTGTTGCAAGTTTTACGTGGCTGCTACGGGCTTAAGCAAGAACCAATCTCACCTACGCATCAAAACCACAACGATAGTTTGTCAAATAGACTCCGTTTTAACCTTCGCAAGGACCGGGCGTAGCCATACTTGGTTCAACTAAAGTTGGAGAGACAGACGCCCGCAAGCCACCTATGTGCAAAGCACGTCGGGGGAACCGGTCTCGCGTAAGCGTACGCGTAATGTTGGTCCGGGTCGTCTCGTCCAACAATGCCGCCGAACCAAAGTATGACATGCTGGTAGGCAGTATGACTTATATCGCCCACAACTCACTTGTGTTCTACTCGTGCATATAACATCAACATAAATAACCTAGGCTCGGATGCCACTGAAGGGTTTCGTAGTAATTTTAAAAAATTTCCTACGCTCACGCAAGATCATGTGATGCATAACAACAAGATGGGAGAGTGTTGTCTACGTACCCACGCAGACCGACTGCGGAAGCGTTGACGCAACATAGAGGAAGTAGTCGTACGTCTTCCCGATCCGACCGATCAAGCACCGAAACTACGGCACCTTCGAGTTCGAGCACACGTTCAGCTCGATGACGATCCCTGACTCCGATCCAGCAAAGTGTCGGGGAAGAGTTCCGTCATCACGACGGCGTGGTGACGATCTTGATGCACTACAGCAGTAGGGCTTCGCCTAAACTCCGCTACAGTATTATCGAGGACTATGGTGGCTGGGGGCACCGCACACGGCTAAGGAATAGATCACGTGGATCAACTTGTGTGTTTCTGGGGTGCCTCTGCCTCAGTATATAAAGGATTAGAGGGGGGAGGCTGTCCGGCCACAGGAGGCATGCCAGGAGAGTCCTACTCCCTCTGGGAGTAGGATTCCCCCCCCCCAATCCTAGTTGGAATAGGACTCCTTGATGGGGGAAAGAGAGAGAGGGGGCCGGCCACCTCTCCTAGTCCTAATAGGACTAGGGGAAGGGGGGAGGCGCACAGCCACCTTGGGCTGCCCCTTTCTCCTTTCCACTAAAGCCCACTAAGGCCCATATAGCTCCCGGGTGGTTCCGGTAACCTCCCGGTACTCCGGTAAAATCCCGATTTCACCCGGAACATTTCCGATATCCAAACATAGGCTTCCAATATATCAATCTTTACGTCTTGACCATTTCGAGACTCCTCGTCATGTCCGTGATCACATCCGGGACTCCGAACAACCTTCGGTACATCAAAATGCATAAACTCATAATATAACTGTCATCGTAACCTTAAGCGTGCGGACCCTACGGGTTCGAGAACAATGTAGACATGACCGAGACACGTCTCCGGTCAATAACCAATAGCGGGACCTGGATGCCCATATTGGCTCCTACATATTCTACGAAGATCTTTATCGGTCAGACCGCATAACAACATACGTTGTTCCCTTTGTCATCGGTATGTTACTTGCCCGAGATTCGATCGTCGGTATCCAATACCTAGTTCAATTTCATTACCGACACATCATTCCGCAACTAACTCATTAGTTGCAATGCTTGCAAGGCTTATGTGATGTGCATTACCGAGAGGGCCCAGAGATACCTCTCCGACAATCGGAGTGACAAAACCTAATCTCGAAATACGCCAACCCAACATGTACCTTTGGAGACACCTGTAGTACTCCTTTATAATCACCCAGTTACGTTGTGACGTTTGGTAGTACCCAAAGTGTTCCTCCGGTAAACGGGAGTTGCATAATCTCATAGTTATAGTAACATGTATAAGTCATGAAGAAAGCAATAGCAACATACTAAACGATCGGGTGCTAAGCTAATGGAATGGGTCATGTCAATCAGATCATTCTATTAATGATGTGATCCCGTTAATCAAATAACAACTCATTGTTCATGGTTAGGAAACATAACCATCTTTGATTAACGAGCTAGTCAAGTAGAGGCATACTAGTGACACTTTGTTTGTCTATGTATTCACACATGTATTATGTTTCTGGTTAATACAATTCTAGCATGAATAATAAACATTTATCATGATTATAAGGAAATAAATAATAACTTTATTATTGCCTCTAGGGCATATTTCCTTCAGATCTATCCTTGCTTTTTATGCCTAGCTAGGGGCGTTAAACGATAGCGCTTGTTGGGAGGCAACCCAATTTTATTTTTATTCCTTGCTTTTTGCTCCTGTTTAGTAATAAATAATTTATCTAGACTCTGTTTTGGTTGTGTTTTTTGTGTTTAATTAGTGTTTGTGCCAAGTAGAACCGCTGGGAAGACTTGGGGAAAGTCTTTTTAATCTTGCTGTAAAAAACAGAAATTTTGTGTTTAATTAGTGTTTGTGCCAAGTAGAACCGCTGGGAAGACTTGGGGAAAGTCTTTTTAATCTTGCTGTAAAAAACAGAAACTTTAGCGCTCACGAGAATTGTTTCCATTTTTATTTGGAAAGTTCTATTTAGTTAATTATTTTTGCAGATGATTAATAGATAAAATTGTCACGTCCAACAATTTATTTTAGAATTTTTGGGGTTCCAAATCTTGCGTTAGCTACAGATTACTACAGACTGTTCTGTTTTTGACAGATTCTGTTTTTCGTGTGTTGTTTTCTTATTTTAATGAATCTATGGCTAGTAAAATAGTTTATAAACCATAGAGAAGTTGGAATACAGTAGGTTTAACACCAATATAAATAAATAATGAGTTCATTACAGTACCTTGAAGTGGTGTTTTATTTTCTTTCGCTAACGGAGCTCACGAGATTTTCTACTTTAAGTTTTGTGTTGTGAAGTTTTCAAGTTTTGGGTGAAAGATTTGATGGATTATGGAACAAGGAGTGGCAAGATTCTAAGCTTGGGGATGCCCATGGCACCCCAAGATAATGACACCTAAAATCCAAAGCTTGGGGATGCCCCGGAAGGCATCCCCTCTTTCGTCTACTTCCATCGGTAACCTTACTTGGAGCTATATTTTTATTCACCACATGATATGTGTTTTGCTTGGAGCGTCTTGTATGATTTGAGTCTTTGCTTTTTAGTTTACTACAATCATCCTTGCTGTACACACCTTTTAAGAGAGACACACATGATTCGGAAATTATTAGAATACTCTATGTGCTTCACTTATATCTTTTGAGTTATATAGTTTTTGCTCTAGTACTTCACTTATATCTTTTAGAGCACAGTGGTGGTTTTGTTTTATAGAAACTATTATTCTCTCATGCTTCACTTAGATTATTTTGAGAGTCTTAAATAGAATTGTAATTTACTTAAATAATCCTAATATGCTAGGTATTCAAGACTAGTAAAAACTTTCTTATGAGTGTGTTGAATACTAAGAGAAGTTTGATGATTGATGATTGTTTTGAGACATGGAGGTAGTGATATCAAAGTTGTGCTAGTTGAGTAGTTGTGAATTTGAAAAAATAGTTGTGTTTAAGTTTGCAAGTCCCGTAGCATGCACGTATGGTAAACGTTATGTAACAAATTTGAAACATGAGGTGTTCTTTGATTGTCCTCCTTATGAGTGGTGGTCGGGGACGAGCAATGGTCTTTTCCTACCAATATATCCCCCTAGGAGCATGCACGTAGTGCTTGGTTTTGATGACTTGTAGATTTTTGCAATAAGTATGTGATTTCTTTATGACTAATGTTGAGTCCATGGATTATACGCACTCTCACCTTTCCATCATTGCTAGCCTCTTCGGTACCGTGCATTGCCCTTTCTCACATTGAGAGTTGGTGCAAACTTCGCCGGTGCATCCAAACCCCGTGATATGATACGCTCTTTCACACATAAACCTCATTATATCTTCCTCAAAACAGCCACCATACCTACCTATTATGGCATTCCCATAGCCATTCCGAGATATATTGCCATGCAACTTTCCACCGTTCCGTTTATCATGACATGTTCATCATTGTCATATTGCTTTGCATGATCATGTAGTTGACATAGTATTTGTGGCAAAGACACCATTCATAATCCTTTCATACATGTCACTCTTGGTTCATTGCATATCCCAGTACACCGCCGGAGGCATTCATATAGAGTCATACTTTGTTCTAGTATCGAGTTGTAATCATTGAGTTGTAAATAAATAGAAGTGTGATGATCATCATTTTCTAGAGCATTGTCCCAAGTGAGGAAAAAAAGAGAAAGGCCATAAAAAAGAGAAGGACCAAAAAAATGAGAGAAAAAGAGAGAAGGGACAATGTTACTATCCTTTTTACCACACTTGTGCTTCAAAGTAGCACCATAATCTTCATGATAGAGAATCTTTTGTTTTGTCACTTTCATATACTAGTGGGAACTTTTCATTATAGAACTTGTCTTGTATATTTCAACAATGGGCTTCCTCAAATGCCCTAGGTCTTCGTGAGCAAGCAAGTCGGATGCATACCCACTTAGCTTCTTTTGTTGAGCTTTCATATATTTATAGCTCTAGTGCATCCGTTGCATGGCAACCCCTACTCCTTGCATTAACATCAATTGATGGGCATCTCCATAGCTCATTGATTAGCCTCGTTGATGTGAGACTTTCTCCCTCTTTTGTCCTCTCCACATAAGCCCCATCATTATATTCTATTCCACCCATAGTGCTATATCCATGGCTCACGCTCATGTATTGCGTGAAGATTGAAAAAGTTTGAGATTACTAAAGTATGAAACAATTGCTTGGCTTGTCATCGGGGTTGTGCATGATGAGAGCATTATTGTGTGACGAAAATGGAGCATGACTAAACTATATGATTTTGTAGGGATGAACTTTCTTTGGCCATGTTATTTTGAGAGGACATAATTGCTTAGTTAGTATGCTTGAAGTATTATTATTTTTATGTCAATATTGAACTTTTATCTTGAATCTTCCAGATCTGAATATTCATACCACAATTAAGAAGAATTACATTGAAATTATGCAAAGTAGCATTTCACATCAAAAATTCTGTTTTTATCATTTACCTACTCGAGGACGAGCAGGAATTAAGCTTGGGGATGCTTGATACGTCTCCAGCGTATCTATAATTTTTGATTGTTCCATGCTATATTATATCCTGATTTGGACATTATTGGGATTTATTATACACTTTTATATTATTTTTGGGACTAACCTATTAACCGTAGGCCCAGCCCAGAATTGTTGTTTTTTGCCTATTTCAGAGTTTCCCAGAAAAAGAATATCAAACGGAGTCCAAACGGAATGAAACCTTCGGGAACGTGATTTTCAGAACGAATGTGATCCAGAGGACTTGGACCCTACGTCAAGACATCAACCAGGAGGCCACGAGGTAGGGGGCGCGCCTACCCCCCTGGGCGCGCCCTCCACCCTCGTGGGCACCCTGTTGCTCCACCGACGTATTCCTTCCTCCTATATATACCTACGTACCCCCAAATTACTAGATACGGAGCCAAAACCCTAATTCCACTGTCGTAACTTTCTGTATCCACGAGATCCCATCTTGGGGCCTGTTCCGGAGCTCCGTCGGAGGAGGCATCGATCACGGAGTGCTTCTACATCAACACCATAGCCCCTCCGATGAAGTGTGAGTAGTTTACTTCAGACCTTTGGGTCCATAGTTATTAGCTAGATGGCCTCTTCTCTCTTTTTGGATCTCAATACAAAGTTCTCCCCCTCTCTTGTGGAGATCTATTCGACGTAACCTTCTTTTGCGGTGTGTTTGTTGAGACCGATGAATTGTGGGTTTATGATCAAGTTTATCTATGAACAATATTTGAATCTTCTCTGAATTCTTTTATGTATGATTGGTTATCTTTGCAAGTCTCTTCGAATTATCAGTTTGGTTTGGCCTACTAGATTGATCTTTCTTGCAATGGTAGAAGTGCTTAGCTTTGGGTTCAATCTTGCGGTGTCCTTTCCCAGTGACAGTAGGGGCAGCAAGGCATGTATTGTATTGTTGCCATCGAGGATAACAAGATGGGGTCTATATCATATTGCATGAGTTTATCCCTCTACATCATGTCATCTTGCCTGAAGCGTTACTCTGTTATCTTGAACTTAATACTCTAGATGCATGCTGGATAGCGGTCGACGTGTGGAGTAATAGTAGTAGATGCAGGCAGTAGTCGGTCTACTTGTCTCGGACGTGATGCCTATATACATGATCATACCTAGATATTTTCATAACTATGCTCAATTCTGTCAATTTTTCAACAGTAATTTGTTTATCCACCGTGAATACTTATGCTCTTGAGAGAAGCCACTAGTGAAACCTATGGCCCCCGGGTCTATCTTCCATCATATTAATATTCCAATACTTAGTTATTTCCTTTGCCATTTATTTTACTTAGCATATTTATCATAAAAAGTACCAAAAATATTATCTTATCATATCTATCAGATCTCACTCTCGTAAGTGACCGTGTAGGGATTGACAACCCCTTATCGTGTTGGTTGCGAGGATTTATCTGTTTGTGTAGGTGCTAGGGACTCATGCGTGGACTCCTACTGGATTGATACCTTGATTCTCAAAAACTGAGGGAAATACTTACGCTACTTTGCTGCATCACCCTTTCCTCTTCAAGGGAAAACCAATGCAGTGCTCAAGAGGTAGCAGGGTGCCACGGCAACGACAACGGAAATGGTGCCACGACAACATTCCGGTTCCGGTAACTCGATTGAGGTGCCGGTGCAAAAGAAAGTGTGACGGGAGCGTGTCATGCGATGAACGGTGGGGTGATCCCGGATTCTGGGTCCCCACGAGTCAATGACATGGAAGCAAGAGACACTACGGACACGGTGCAGACAAAGGGGCATCTCATACAACACAAGCAATCGGTCCACAGGCGATCGTCTCGATGGTTATACCTTCGAAGCGTGCATTATCAGAACTGATCAAGTTCGTAGAGGAAAGTAGGCGTTCTCGTGACGGCGGTAGTGGAAGTAGTTGTACATGTTTCATAGTCGTACCCATTCCGTAGATGTTCGGGGTCACAACGAGGACCTTGACGTCCACGGGGTTTTCGAGGGTCGACGGTAGTCGTTCACGTTGTAGTCGGACTTGAGGAATGCACCGGTAGTTGTACGTTGGTCGAAGAGGAACTTGGCGCAACTAGGATCTTCGCTGATCATCGTTGTACTTGGCGTCCGGTGCGGTACTTGGTGAAATCCTTGAAGATGGATAGTGGTACTTGGCGTTTTGGTCCGTACTCGTTAGGGTATCCAAGGTCTTGTTGCGGTGTACTTGGCGAATCTCAAAACAGTCGTCGGTAGAGGTACTTGGCGATCCTTGAAACGTCTTGAGGGGGTTCATGTCTTGGCAACAAGTCTTGATGGTCCAAAACTCTAGGAACGGAGGTGCACCGAGGCTACAAAATGCTCGGGGGTCTTGGCCATGGCCATGCCAAAACTCTCGCGGATGGCTGATGAGGACGAGTGAAGACACGCACGGGAAGTCCTTGGGAAGGCGCCATGGTTCTTGTCGCATGCTCGAGCAGCGAGCTCCTCTCGCTCGGACGCGGCGTAGAAGATGGAGCTCGGGCTCCTGGACGCTGCTCGGGAGGCGCGAAGCAGAGGAGGACGGTGCCTCACGGGCTGTGTGGGGACGAGGAGGCGTTGGGGGCGCTGCTGCGGACATGGATGGATAGGAGATGGGAAGCTCTGGCCGGCGCTCCAGCGGGCGAGGCGGCGGCACGAGGCCGGAGGTGGCTCGGTCTGCGGCTACTCGGGTGCTCGGGCATGGGCGGAGCCGGCGCGAGGAAGAGGAGCTTGGCATGGCTCCCGCTTGAGGTGGCCTTCCTGGAGGAGCTCGGCGGCGGTGTTCGCAGGCCAGCGCGTCGGAGGCATGGAAGGCTCGCGTGAAGGGAGAGCGACGGGGAGGCATGGGCGAGAAGATCCATGGATCGGGATGAGGGGTGCAGCACTGCTCTCTCCCTGTCTCTCTCTGATGGCGCACGCACAGGAGGGAGGAAGGGATCGATGGGGGAGATGGGGATCGACGCAGGGAGGCTAGGGTTACATCGGGGAGCGGTTGGGCCTTTGAGGCCGGGAAGCAAGATGGGCCTTGAAGGCCGGCCCAGGGAGAGGGAAGTGGCCAGAGGCCTGCTGGATGGATGGGCCTCGCTTGAGTCCAGTTCGGCTGGGCTCTCTCTCTCTCTCTCTACTCTCTTCTCTTAACCAAAAAGAGAGAAGAAAATAGATAGAAGAAGAAAAATAGAAAGAGAGGGTATGGACGGAATTTGGGCATGGGAGTTATATTCCCGGACTCACAAGAATGTGTTTGATCCAAGAAAAAATGGAGTGGGCATTTTTCAAAGTTTAAATTCAAACTCATTTGATTTAAATTCAAATGGTTCGAATAGGAAGTGAGGGTTAGGAGGTCCAAAAATGTTCGGATTTTTGGTGGAGCTCCGGAAAATGTAGAAAGGATATATAGCAAAGTTAGAGGCCAAGAGTTGTGATAACAAAGGCACTCTCTCTCTCTCTACTCTCTTCTCTTAACCAAAAAGAGAGAAGAAAATAGATAGAAGAAGAAAAATAGAAAGAGAGGGTATGGACGGAATTTGGGCATGGGAGTTATATTCCCGGACTCACAAGAATGTGTATGATCCAAGAAAAAATGGAGTGGGCATTTTTCAAAGTTTAAATTCAAACTCATTTGATTTAAATTCAAATGGTTCGAATAGGAAGTGAGGGTTAGGAAGGTCCAAAAATATTCGGATTTATGGTGGAGCTCCGGAAAATGTAGAAAGGATATATAGCAAAGTTAGAGGCCAAGAGTTGTGATAACAAAGGCATTGGGATTTTTGCAAGTGTGTTAAGGTGAATTCCAAAATAGTGGAATATTTAATATAGCTCCCTAATATTGGGGTATATGTTGTAAAGAGAATCACCACACGAATTCCCTCGGTTTAAATGGACCGAAGATCCATACGATTTATTTAGTTGAGTTTAAAGAAGAGGTGCAAGAAGACATGATGCAATGCACATGATGCAAAAAATGAAAGCAACGAACCAAACAAATCACATGACGAATCACGGAAAACATGGAAGGCGTCTGAAGCTCCGGTCTTGGGGCGTCACAGCTGGACCCCCTCCTCCAGTCCTTTATATACGGTGGAGGGGGGCACCCCATAGACACACAAGTTGATTGTTTAGCCGTGTGCGGTGCCCCCCTCCACAGATTTCCACCTCGGTTATATCGTTGTAGTGCTTAGGCGAAGCCCTGGGCCGGTAACTTCATCATCACTATCATCACGTCGTCGTGCTGACGAAACTCTCCCCCGACCTCAGATGTATCTAGAATTCATGGGACGTCACCAAGTTGAATGTGTGCAGATCGCGGAGGTGCCATACTTTCGGTGCTAGGATCGGTCGGATCGTGAAGACGTACGACTACATCAATCGCGTTGTCATAACGCTTCCGCTTACGGTCTACGAGGGTACGTAGAAAACTCTATCCCCTCTCGTTGCTATGCATCACCTAGATGGATCTTGCGTCTACATAGGATTTTTTTTGAAATTACTGCGTTACCCAACACCAATGTCACCACAAGTATTCGCGGGTATGATTATACGATATACATCACACAATCTCATATTCATCTATTCAACCAACACAAAGAACTTCAAAGAGTGCCCCAAAGTTTCTACCAGAGAGTCAAGACGAAAACGTGTGCCAACCCCTATGCATAGATTCTCAAGGTCACGGAACCCGCAAGTTGATCACCAAAATATACATCAAGTGAATCAATAGAATACCCCATTGTCACCACGGGTATCCGACACAAGACATACATCAAGTGTTCTCAAATCCTTAAAGACTCAATCCAATAAGATAACTTCAAAGGGAAAACTCAATCATTACAAGAAGGTAGAGGGGGAGAAACATCATAAGATCCAACTATAGTAGCAAAGCTCGCGGTACATCAAGATCATGCCAAATCAAGAACACGAGAGAGAGAGAGAGAGAGATCAAACACATAGCTACTGGTACATACCCTCAGTGCCGAGGGTGAACTACTCCCTCCTTGTCATGGAGAGCGCCGAGATGATGAAGATGGCCACCGGTGATGGATCCACCCTCCGGCAGGGTGCCGGAACAGGGTCCCGTTTGGTTTTTGGTGGCTACAGAGGCTTGCGGCGGCGAAATTCCCGATCTAGGTTTCTTTTTGGGGGTTTATGTATTTATAGGAATTTTTGGCGTTGGTCTCACGTCAGGGGGGTCTCCGAGTCATCCACGAGATAGGGGGCGAGCCCAGGGGATAGGGCACGCCCTCCACCCTCCTGGATGGCTCGGGACTCTTCTGGCCCAACTCTTTTACTTCGGAGGCTTCTTTTGGTCCATAAAAAATCATCAAAAATTGGCACGTCAATTGGACTCCGTTTGGTATTCCTTTTCTGTAAAACTCAAAAACAAGGAAAAAAGAGAAACTGGCACTGGGCTCTAGGTTAATAGGTTAGTCCCAAAAATCATATAAAATAATATATAAAACATCCAAGATTGATAATATAATAGCATGGAACAATCAAAAATTATAGATACGTTGGAGACGTATCACCTACCTTTGGGGACAAAACGATATCCATTGCCTCTTCTCGATTTCAATTTTTTCCTAGTGTCAACAAAGAACAACAGGAGTGTTGTGTCAATTTTTTGGATTTTTCGGGGTTCATTTGAATATTTTATGCATTAACTGAGTTTTCAATGCATTCATGTGCATAATTCAAATTCGAACTAGATGCACATGCTCTAATGGATATAAATTGATTGAAAATTTAAATTTGTGTCCTTGGTTGCATGCTTAGGTCCCATGCAAGAAATGGGAATGAATGTCAAACACCCTGCCACCATCACTCGGCCGCAAACATTGAGATGCCTGGTTTTTAAATTCTAGTAAATCCAAAACTCATCTAAAATTCATGAAACTTGGCATGCTATCATTGAGCAGCATCAACATGCCATGGTAACTTTTTGTCCCATTTGGGGCAGGTTTAGGTATATGCTTCTCACAAACCAGAGCTTCTCACAACAAGCATGATGGTTTTGGTAGGGAACGTCCCACCTTTGGGGACGAAATGATATCCATTGCCTCTTATTGCTTTCAGAATTTTTCTCGTGTCAACATAGAACAACAGGAGTGTTGTGTCAATTTTTGTGATTTTTCGGGGTTCGTTTGGACATTTTTATGCATTATCTGAGTTTTCAATGCATTTATGTGCATAATTCAAATTTGAACTACATGCACATGCTCCAGTGCATATAAATTGGTTGAAAAAAAATCAAATCTTTGTCCTTGGGTGCATGCTTAGGTCCAATGCAAGAAATGGGAATGAATTTCAAATACTAGGGTACCGTTGATTGCTGGCAAAACATTGAGATACTTCTAGTAAATCCAAAACCCGTCTAAAATTCATGAAACTCGCCATGCTATCATGGAATGGCACCCGACATGTTGTGGTATTTTTTATGTCCATTTTGAGAGAAGGCGCACTCGAATAACAACCAACAAAGGCATTTTGAAAAAATAGCTACCACTTTAATATCTCAAACATTTGTATAATTCAAATCGTGTACATTTTTTTAACCATTCACGTGACACCATGTGCCTTGGTTTTAATGGCTATAGGTTTTAATGGCTCTTGATCGCAAATGTTTTAGATAGAACACTCGTATGCAAAGTGAGAGCAGGATTTATGCATCTCTTGAACGCAAATGGTTCTTTTGGATGACCCGTGTGCAGCCACTTACAAACAATTTGGTAAGATTTGCATCTGTCATATTGGGTATGTTGCCATTTGTCAAACTGGAAAGATTGACATTTGTTGATCTAGTAACACTGCCATTTGTCAACCTTGTAACACTGCGACTTGTCAAAATATGAAGCTAAAAATCACTAGCGGTATCTATTTTTTGCAACTAAAATTTAGTAATTAAGCATAGATGGAGGCGAGGAGGCGTGTTCAACCGAGCGTGCAATGGGCAGCACAATACTATTCAATTTGACAGCGGGTGGCACAGTTCCCGATACGGCTTTAATGCAGACAAGGGAGAGGGTAGTGGTTCCCGAAATGTTGAATGGCCAATGATTCATCCTCCTTCAATTAGCATCGTGTAAATGCATGAGGGAAGTAATGGGAGGAGGACCGGAAAAAGAGGCAGCACGATGTGAATGCAACGTAATTTGCACTCATATAAAGGCGCCTCTCCATTCCAATGCATCTATCACATCGTACACACGTAAGCATTTGCCTAAGCACCTACACTAATAAACGCAAAAGTGCTCACTCCAGACCCATGGCGGCGATGCGCGCGAGCGGCCAGCAGCTGTGCCAGATGGTCCACGATGTCGGCCTGCGGCATGGCACCGTGGATCGTCTCCAGACAGTGTTGGCGACCGACTGGTGGATGGCCGCCGTCAACGCCAGCTACGACTCTTAGTTGGACCAGATGATTGTTTCCACCACCAACAAGTTCACCATCGTCAAGAAGCTCGCGGAAGAAATCACCGTACTCCTCCAGCCCGCGTGCCCAGGCTCCTCATTGCCTGCCACCCTAATCGGCCTCCATGGTCGGAACCTCTTTCAAGCACTGGTGGCCCTGCGATTGCCGACCGATGCCACGAAGAATGTCCACATCCACATGTACGAGCAAATCGTGTAAATAGGTATCTACAAGGCCAGTGAGGACGCTACGACGTTGGCCTTCTTTAACAGGCTGGAAACCTTGGATGCCTTTGCTGAGAAGCACCTTGACCTCGCCACAAAAGTCGCCGCTCCTTAGCCGCCGGTCGGTGGCCCGACGCGGTGAGTTGAGGAGGAGGTCGTACATTGATGGATGCATATTTCTTCTTGCCTCCTGTAACCACCACTGCGATCGCATCATCGTGGCCTTAATTCTTATTGTGCTATTGCATTCTCGTTCCAGTCAATACAGACATGTGTGATCTCTTTGCTTAATTATATGCATCACTGTGACTAGTACTCCATCCGTCAATTTATAAGTTGTGTTGCTAGTGTTTGGGGCCGGCGCACGATCACGCACGTTCGTGTGCATGCGGTTGCGCCGGGCACGACACGACGATGCAGTTACCGCTGCAAAAACTGCCATGTGGGGGACATGGCATTGACCATTGGGCGGCAACAGTCGGTCATCTGGGTTCCCAATAAAGGATGCAAAGAGGGATCCTACAGCAGCAAGGACCAGCTTCCCTATCGATAGCTCATCTAACAGAACTTCCAAGTTAACTGTGCTGAGGCTTGAGTAGTCATCAGATGGGTGACCAGATGGAAAGTGGCCTCGATGTTAGATTAACTGATGTGATGGGTCACTATAAACATTTAATTGCCTTGAATGTATATAGTGCTCCATCATATTAGTTGAATTAACCTCGAGGTCCTTGTTTTGTAATTTTTGTAATTTTTTGTTTTTTGTACACATGTTGATTGACTTGAAGGTCTATCTCGTTACTTTTTGATATTTTGTTTTTTTGAACAAATGTTGATTGACTTGAATGAAGGTCTATCCCATTACTTTACGACATGTTTCCAAAACATGGACCTTGAGGTTAATTCAACTAATAGGACGAATCACTATATACATTCAACGCAATTAAATGTTTTCTAAAAAAGTGATATGATTTCTGTGAAACTTATAAGTCATGTATGTCAAATTAACCTATGTGTACTTGTTCTTGAAATAACCTTCGGGCCTTTTTGCCACATATCACACACATCTTGTTAAGTTGAACCATTTATATTCTCTTCCCTAATCGAAAACAGTTCATTCGACTGGACCGTATGCCGTATATCACACACACCTTGATCTGGCTGACCGTTTCTATTGTTTTTCCTAATAGCAAACAGTTCATCGGAGCGAACTGTATCCTGTATATCGCACATACATTGATATGGCTGCCCATTTCTATTGTTCTATCCAATCGCAAACAGTTCGTCTGGATCAACCGTATGCCCTGCATCGCACACGCAACTAAAATCTGAACCGTGTTTGATGACTCCGCCATCGCAAACGTTTTGCACTTTTTTGATGGTTTTTTACACCACCGTTTGCGATTATTGCATCGCACACAGTTTCGTCGAAGGGTCTCTGATCGTAGTGTCACGTTAGCAGCATCCTGCGGTAGTGTTAGTATCGTTCATGTTTATATTTAATTTAGTTTGTTAGAACGTACTATTCTTCTCTATGTCCTCTCATATCATGTGAAAAGATCACTAAAATAATTCTTATCTTACATTTACCCTTACCATTTGATCTGGACATGTACTCGTCGAGGGAAAGCATATTTCCCCACTTTCTATACCGTCCCAGCCCTGCTTAGCCCCCTCCCCAAGCCCAAGAAGATATGACAAAAGGGTAGCATGCCCAAAGCACCGACCTCCGTAGATGTGCCACCCCGGTTTCCTAACCGGAAGGAGTTGAAAAATCTAATTAAGGACTCATGAACGAATGGCGAGACCAAGACGAAGATGGCCAAGGAAATTGACCAAGGAACCAATAAATGGTCGACTTTCTGAAGGAGCATGGGACATCTTCTACAAAGGCACCCAAGGCCTCTAGTCTACTAGATTAGCTTAGCAGATTAGATCCAATCTAGACAACCCATCTAGACCGTCCACCCCTAACTAGATGAGGTCACCCTGAACTTCACGAACACCTTATGTAGTTGATCATTGTAACTCCTTCGTGATATAATTATGGACATGCATGGTAAGGATTTTTACTTGCCTCGTGAACACCCGAATATGGGTAAAATATTTGCCCCCTGTCCATCTGGTAACCTGAGGTTATGTCCCACTATTGTACAAACTAGGTGTGGTTCCCCCATTGTTGCTAGGTACTCAAAGGAAATCAGGTCCACAGCTTGCGTCGACCGTGAGGATCCTCGCGATACTAGATCAGATCTACGAGAGTGATCACACCAGTCTCACTTTCATAACCACTATCAACTTCAGCAATGACATCACCCATGTCTTCAGCAACACGGAAGCATGGGACATTGTACTACGAGCATGCACATCATTGCCATCTGACCAATCCTCACATCTTCCTGTCTGCCGCCGCTCTTCCCCAATTCTCTGGTGAGGCATGGTCTAATGCAGTCACACAATTATTTATTGACCTATCTTATAACTATTTGTGAGAAAACGTTTTTGAGAGATGATATATTCCAAACACCATTCTAAATTATAAAGTGAGGCCACCAAGAAAAGGTAGCATGCATATAAGAGTTTTTAAGCCTTTAGAGCATGTTTGCTTCATATATACTAAGTTTACCAAATTTACCATATTTTTCATACATGCCTATAATATTAGATGGTCAATATGAAAGCTGCACTTTTCTATACCCGAGATAGTCTTGTCATATTTTCTCAGTCAAGGACCCATGGGATTTAGATTAACAATTACCGAGAAAATCTTGGAAAATGAATATATGAGGGTTGCCAAATTAACACAATTCATTTTCAAATCTCGTCCCAGTATTCAAATACTTAATTCTTGATGAAATATTCAAATAAATTTCTTCAATTCACTACCGAACGGGGGAAATGATTTCTTGAGATTGAGTCTCAGTTGCTCACCGATACCTCATGCCTCAACTGCACCTAGAGAATTTAGTATGATGGAGGAGTTGGTAGAGCTGGATGCAGGAGTGGCAGCCACGCCCTCTGATCCCTTTGAGGTCAGGCAGAGGGTGAGGCAGAAGGGGTGTGGTTGCGCTTCCGCTTGTGGCTTTGAATTCGCCTTCAAATCAATAGTGACAATGTTGGAATTATTTTTCAAGCACCCTAGCACCATGAGGCTGATGACATTGCATCGGTTAGAGGTTGAAACAAGTCCAAATAGGCACGGCTCGGTCTGGTTACGTTCCGAGATCATCCTGATCCACACATCAAGCAACAAAGTCCAAAATTACTTACGGGACACAAACTAGAATTTACCCCTAGACACACCTAACACTAATAATAATTATCCCACTTTTAGTTAGTACTTTTTACTAGTTTTTATTACTGTTTGTTCATGTTATCACACACCAAAAAAAGCTACTGAAGACCGAGCTAGTCTACCCCATATGATCAGGCTGAATATTTTATATCTAAGATTAGGAAATTTGGAGATAATGGGCTGTTTTAACTTCCAGGACAAATGACCTTTGCCCCACCTTTACAAAGTGATGCTGACCTTTCTACAAACCCAAGACAAGTGCACCCTTTTGGCAAAGATAGGCCACCTTTACCCTATTAATTGTTAATTAACCTAAGCAACAAAACTTGAAACCTAGATAAGTATTGTACCTTGGTTTTCCCTCATGATATATCTGAATTTACGGACTTCACTGTCATACAATGATCCATTCCCATGATGGGAACCAATAATATAGCACAACTCAAAGGGTATTGTGAGGAACGAAGCCTATCCTATTGTTACCCAACAACTGGAATGTTGATCGCTGCACCTTTAATTAATTCCCATGTAGCTATTTTTTACATTTTAATTTCCATGTAGCTAGTGCTTTCTAATTAACCATAATAACCATGCTAAACGGTTTAGAGATGCTAACTTGCTAATTAAGCATAATGGTCTAATTTTCATGGGATATGGTTCATATTTTGATGATCAAATTAATGGTCAGTTTATTTCTTACAACACGTGATGGCCTTATAAATGTAGGGATTATCTTGTGGCTACACCCAAGTTCATTGCACTCAGATGAACAGTAAAATCATAAAAAATATCAAAAAATTCAAAAACTTTGTGGCTCGATTATGGCCAAATGTTTTAGGTGCTTGCAAAATTTGGTGGCCAGATAACATCCGAGGAGCTATGTACAAAAATAACAAAATTTGTGCTCAAACTTTTGTCCACTGTTTGAACAGAATTTACACTTTCTTTGTATAGAGTTTCTTTGATGTTATTTGACCACCAAATTCTACAGGCATCTAAAACATTTGGTCATAGTCAAAGTCACAAGGTTTAATATTGTTTTCTCTATTTGTTTTGATTTTACTATTCATTATAGGTATAATGAACTTGGGTTCACGATTGACATTCAATTTGTTCTTTGTAATAAATTATAGGATACCCCGCGCTTTGTTGCGGGAATCGATTGCAGTATATTTCGAGTGATTTGATTGTATGAAACATGAACAGTTGAATTAACAATACATGAACTAAAACTAAAAATACACATTATATATTGTATTTGATTATTGTGTATTTGAAAATATTTATTAAATATAAGTGACATAGTATAATGAAAAAAAATCACATGCATGTTCTCTTGACCTTTGATAAGGCGGCTTGACTGGTGAGATGGGATATGTGCATGGAATTAACTAACGAAGGAAATTTTTTTGTATTGGTTCACCGAGATCATTTGAGCTCGGGCTGAGAAACTCTGGGTCCCTCTAGCAAGACATTCTTCCAGGCCCTCTCCTGCTACAGTCCTGTTTTCATCATATAGGAGTATCACTTACACACCGTGGAGCCATCCTTATGCGACCTAATTAACGAGCGATTACGGACTAAATAAGAAGGGGCGCTTGCAATGGAAAGTATGCAGACAAAAGTTTGAACATCGCCAGGCTTTGAGGAAAAGCGGGAGAGAGCTAGGGACATTCCGTGGTTCTAGCTAGCTAGTCGCATCGGTCTTTCATGAAAGTTAAGGGGAGTTTGCTGGCTAGATAGTGGTAGCTGCCTAACCGCTACTTGAATCCCGATCATGCATTTCGATTTTGTCACCATTTGATTTTTGAGTGATCCAAGGAACCGCCAGTGCGTCTATCATGTGACTGTAGGAGTAGCTCTGAGTGGAATAAATCGATTGAGACTGCCAAGAGCCCAAGAGGAACCAACGCTCAATTTGTCATGGAAGATTTTTAACCGGTGGCATGTTGCTAGTATAGGTGCCATGAATCTTTTCAGTCACAACGATAATATTGTGGTATTGGAGGACGTATGAAACGAGAGCAGTACGTAACTCGGTTGGGTGGAAAGTGGATGCACAATCTCGCTATCCAAGTTTTAGCTCGGGTCGAATGCATTAGGCTTTTTAGCTTTTTGTTGATTGACTGAACATGCCAACCGTATTGCATGTTGCTTACGGAAAGTGTGTGGATGCTAATTGCCGTGTTTGCACTCATCGCCTCGATCCAGTGCTCTTTTTAGAATACGATACAATGCAGATGTCAACATACACGTACATATATTCATCTATATGAACGCACACATCCCTTACCCCTAAGAGCACCTTCAAAATACCGAGCCAATACAACACCTTGAAATTGATGAAGTAACAATAGGCGGCTTCGTAGTCAACAGAAACGTCTCCTACTAAACGAACATTGTCGAAAAGTCTGAAATAAATTCAGAAAAATGCAATAATCAATGCCAAGTCTAGGCTTGAACTCTGGTGGATTGTTTTCATCACAAGGAACCTAACCGTCTGATCTACGCTCACCATATGAGCTATGCTTAGTTTGCCATAGATCTAGTGCTCAAATTGCATCATCTTTTTCATTTAGAATATTTCTTTAGTTTCTCAACTTGCGTCATGTACACAAGAAAAATGGGGGATCTTAGGAAGATTTATTTGGCCTAATTAAGTCACCGAAGAGAGACAACGGCATTGCTCTTTTTTTTTTGAACTGTCACCGGGGTAGGGATAGCGATCCCTCCACCTGAATTTTATTGCCAAGTCACCACCACAGGGGGGAGGTCCTCATTTTTACAAACAGCAACGCACACTTAGAGGGGGGCCCATGAGGGTACGGGGCGCACCTACCCCCTGGGCGCGCCCTCCTATCTCGTGGAAGCTTCGTGGACTTCCAAACTTCCACTCCAGGTCTCATGGTTTGCGTTTGTTCCAAGAAAGATCCTCGCGAAGGTTTCATTCCATTTGGATCCCGTTTGATATTCCTTTTCTGCGAAACGCTGAAATAGGCAAAAAAAAACAGAAACTGACACTGGGCCTCCGGTTAATAGGTTAGTCCCAAAAATAATATAAAAGAGCATATTAAAGCCCATTAAACATCCAAAACGGATAATATAATAGCATGGAACAATCAAAAATTATAGATACGTTGGAGACGTATCAAGCATCCCCAAGCTTAATTCCTACTCGTCCTCGAGTAGGTAAATGATAAAAATGGAATTTTTGACGTGGAATGCTACCTAATATAATTTTGAATGTAATTTTCTTTATTGTGGCATGAATATTCAGATCCAAAATATTCAAGACAAAAGTTTAATATTGACATAAAAATAATAATACTTCAAGCATACTAACCAAGCAATTATATCTTCTCAAAATAACATAGCCAAAGAAAGCTCATCCCTACAAAATCATATAGTTTGGCCATGCTTCATTTCTGTCACACAAAATGCTCCCATCATGCACAACCCCGATGACAAGCCAAGCAATTGTTTCATACTTAGCCTTTTCAAACTTTTTCAACTTTTACGCAATATATGAGCGCGAGCCATGTACATAGCACTATGAGTGGAATAGAATGGTGGTTGTGGAGAAGAAAAAAAAAGGAGGAAGATAGTCTCACATCAACTAGGCGTATCAATGGGCTATGGAGATGCCCATCAATAAATATCAATGTGAGTGAGTAGGGATTGCCATGCAACGAATGCACTAGAGCTGTAAGTGTATGGAAGCTCAACAAAAGTAACTAAGTGGGTGTGCATCCAACTTGCTTGCTCACGAAGACCTATGGAAATTTGAGGAAGCCCATCATTGGAATATACAAGCCAAGTTCTATAATGAAAAATTCCCACTAGTATATGAAAGTGACAACATAAGAAACTCTCTATCATGAATATCATGGTGCTACTTTGAAGCACAAGTGTGGGAAAAGGATAGTAACATTGCCCCTTCTCTCTTTTTCTCTCATTTTTTGTTTTTTTGTTTGGGCCTTCTCTTTTTTATGGCCTCTTTTTTTCGTCTGGAATCTCATCCCGACTTGTGGGAGAATCATAGTCTCCATCATCCTTTCCTCACATGGGACAATGCTCTAATAATGAAGATCATCACACTTTTATTTACTTACAACTCAAGAATTACAACTCGATACTTAGAACAAAATATGACTCTATGTGAATGCCTCCGCCGGTGTATCGGGATGTGCAATGAATCAAGAGTGACATGCATAAAAAAAATTATGAATGGTGGCCTTTCCACAAATACGATGTCAACTACATGATCATGCAAAGCAATATGACTATGATGAAGCGTGTCATAATAAATGGAACGGTGGAAAGTTGCATGGCAATATATCTCGGAATGTCTATGGAAATGCCATAATAGGTAGGTATGGTGGCTGTTTTGAGGAAGGTAAATGATGGGTTTATGGTACCCGCGAAAGTTGCGCGGCACAAGAGAGGCTAGCAATGGTGGAAGGGTGAGAGTGCGTATAATCCATGAACTCAACATTAGTCATAAAGAACTCACATACTTATTGCAAAAATCTACAAGTCATCAAAACCAAGCACTACGCGCATGCTCCTAGGGGGTTAGATTGGTAGGAAAAGACCATCGCTCGTCCCCGACCGCCACTCATATGGAAGGCACTCAAAGAACACCTCATGCTTCAAATTTGTCACACAACGATTACCATACGTGCATGCTACAGGACTTGCAAACCTCAACACAAGTATTTCTCAATTTCACAATTACTCAACTAGCACGACTCTAATATTACCATCTTTATATCTCAAAGCAATTATCAAGTATCAAACTATTCAATGCACTATATATGAAAGTTTTTATTATACCCATCTTGAATGCCCATCATATTAGGACTAATTTTATAACCAAAGCAAATTACCATGATGTTCTAAAAGACTCTCAAAATAATATAAGTGAAGCATGAGAGATCAATAATTTCTATAAATTAAAACCACCACCGTGCTCTAAAAAGATATAAGTGAAGCACTAGAGCAAAATTATCTAGCTCAAAAGATATAGGTGAAGCACATAGAGTATTCTAATAAATTCCGATTCAGGTGTGTCTCTCCCAAAATGTGTGTACAGCAAGGATGATTGTGGTAAACTAAAAAAAGACTCCAATCATACAAGATGCTCCAAGCAAAACACATATCATGTGGTGAATAAAAATATAGCCTCAAGTAAAGTTACCGATAAACGAAGACGAAAGAGGGGATGCCTTCTGGGGCATCCCCAAGCTTAGGCTTTTGATTGTCCTTGAATTTTACCTTGGGGTGACATGGGCATCCCCAAGCTTAGGCTCTTGCCACTCCTTGTTCCAAAATCCATCAAGTCTTTACCCAAAAACTTGAAAACTTCACAACACAAAACTCAACAGAAAATCTCATGAGCTCCGTTAGTATAAGAAGACAAAACACCACTTTAATGTACTATAATTAACTCATTCTTTATTTATATTGGTGTTAAACCTACTGTATCCCAACTTCTCTATGGTTCATACCCCCCGATACTAGCCATAGATTCATCAAAATAGGCAAACGACACACAAAAAACAGAATCTATCAAAACAGAATAGTCTGCAGCAATCTGGAGGGTTAGAATACTTATGTAACTCTAAAAATTCTGAAAAAATTGGGACGGCCTAAATAATTTGTATATTGATCTACTGCAGTTGGAATTGGTATTTTATCGCTCTCTGGTAAAAAATGAAAATTATTTTCGTGAGTGCATACTTTTTGTTTTTTTCAGCAAGATCAAACAACAATCACCCAAGAAGATCCTAAAGGCTTTACTTGGCACAAACACTAATTTAAAACATAAAAAACACAATCATAACAGAGGCTAGATAAATTATTTATTACTAAACAGGAACAAAAAGTAAAGAACAAAAATAAAATTGGGTTTCCTCCCAACAAGCGCTATCGTTTAACGCCCCTAGCTAGGCATTGATAATTTCAATGATGCTCACATGAAAGACAAGAATTGAAGCACACAGAGAGCATCACGAAACACGTGACAAACACATCTAAGTCTACCATACTTCCTATGCATAGGCATCTTATAGGCAAACAAATTATCATACCAAGCAAAAACTAGCATATGCAAGGAAGCGGAAAGAAACAATAGCAATCTCAACATAACGAGAGTTAATTTAGTAACATGAAAATTTCTACAATCATATTTTCCTCTCTCATAATAATTACATGTGGGATCATAAGAAAATTCAACAAGATAGCTATCACATAAAAAAATTTCAACACGATCCACATGCATGCAAAGTTGACACTCTTCCAAAATAGTGGGATTAACATTAACTAAAGTCTTGACCTCTCCAAACCCACTTTTATCGAAAATTGCATAAGATTGAACATTCTCCAAATACGTGGGATCTAAAGTTGACACTCTTCCAAACCCAGTTTCAATATTGCAAACATTATTATCAATCTTATATTCATCATGGGGCTTAAATAAATTTTCAAGATCATAAGAAGAATCACCCCAATCATGATCATTGCAACAAGTAGTGAACATAGCAAAACTAGCATCCCCAAGCTTAGGGTTTTGCATATTATTAGCACAATTGACATTCATAGAATTTATAATAACATCATTGCAATCATGCTTTTTATTCAAAGATCTATCGTGAATCACTTTATAAAGTACTTGATCACAATTTTCAGATTCACGGTTTTCAAGAAAAACTCCATAAAGATAATCTAGTGCACTCAACTCACTAGCAATTGGTTCATCATAATTGGATCTCTTAAAAAGATTAGTAAGAGGATGAGGATCCATAACAATAGATATTTAGCAAGCGAAGATGCAAGCTAATAGAAGGCACATGGTAACACAAGCAAACAGAAGGACGAACGGAAGAGGGCGAATAAAACGGCAAAGGTGAAGTGGGGGAGAGCAAAACGAGAGGCAAATGGCAAATAATGTAATACCAGGGAGAAGAGTTTATGAAGGGTACTTGGCATGTCTTGACTTAAGCGTAGGTCTCCCCGGCAACAGCGCCAAAAATCCTCCTTGCTACCTCTTGAGCATGCGTTGGTTTCCCCTTGAAGAGGAAATGGTGATGCAATAAAGTAGCATAAGTATTTCCCTCCATTTTTGAGAACCAATGTATCAATCCAGTAGGAGATAACACGCAAGTTACCTAGTACCCGCATAAACAATCAAGAACCTCGCAACCAACATGATAAAGGGGTTGTCAATCTCTTCAGGTCACTTGCGAAAGTGAGATCTGATAAAGATAATAAGATAAATATTTTTGGTATTTTTGTTGCATACATTGGAAAGTAAAGATTGCAAAATAGTAAACGAGATGCGATAATAAAAGAGATGCAATATAATAAGGAAGAGACCCCGGGGCCATAGGTTTCACTAGTGGCTTCTCTCATGATAGCATGTATTACGGTGGGTGAACAAATTACTGCCGAGCAATTGATAGAAGAGCGCATAATTATGAGAATATCTAGGCAATGATTATGAATATAGGTATCACGTCTGTGTTAAGTAGACCAGAACGATTCTGCATCTACTACTATTACTCCACACATCGACCGCTATCCAGCATGCATCTAGAGTATTAAGTTCATAAGAACAGAGTAACGCTTTAGGCAAGATGACATGATGTAGAGGGATAAACTCAAGGAATATGATATAAACCCCATCTTTTTATCCTCGATGGCAACAATACAATGCATGCCTTGCTGCCCCTACTGTCACTGGGAAAGGACGCCGCAAGATTGAACCCAAAGCTAAGCACTTCTCCCATTGCAAGAAAGATCAATCTAGTAGGCCAAACTAAACCAATAATTCGAAGAGACTTGCAAAGATATCAAATCATGCATATAAGAATTCAGAGAAGAACCAAATATTATTCATAGATAAACTTGATCATAAATCCAGAATTCATCGGATCTCGGCAAACACACCGCAATAAGAATTACATCGAATAGATCTCCAAGAACATCGAGGAGAACTTTGTATTGAGAACCAAAGAGAGAGAAGAAGCCATCTAGCTAATAACTATGGACCCGAAGGTCTGTGGTAAACTACTCACACATCATCGGAGAGGCTATGGTGTTGATGTAGAAGCCCTCCGTGATGAATCCCCCTCTGGCAGATCACCGAAAAAGGCCCCAGATGGGATCTCACGAGTACAGAAAGTTGCGGGCGGTGGAAAAATGGTTTCGTGGCTCTCCTGGATGTTTTTAGGGTATAAGAGTATATATAGGTGAAAGAAGTACGTTGGTGGAGCTCCATGGGGCCCACGAGGGTGGGGGGCGTGCCTACCCCCTGGGCGCGCCCTCCTATCTAGTGGAAGCTTCGCGGACTTCCATACTTACACTCCAAGTCTCCGGGTTTGCGTTTGTTCCAAGAAAGATCCTCGCGAAGGTTTCGTTCCGTTTGGATTCCGTTTGATATTCCTTTTCTGCGAAACACTGAAATAGGAAAAAAACAGAAACTGACACTGGGCCTCCGGTTAATAGGTTAGTCCCAAAAATAATATAAAAGCGCATATTAAAGCCCATTAAACATCCAAAACAGATAATATAATAGCATGGAACAATCAAAAATTATAGATACGTTGGAGACCTATCAGGGCCTTAGGGGAGAGAGAGAGGGCAGTAGCCAGGAGGTGGCGCGCGCCCCCAAGGCGAGTCCGAATAGGACTAGGGGAGGGGGTGCGGCCCCTCTTTCCCTCTCCTTCCTTCTTCTCCTACTTGGACTAGGAAACACTACAAAAAAGACACATCCGTGACATTTTGGGCCGAACGAATTTTTTTCCTGTCATACATATGACACTTCTATGAAGATAATTGTGACAAAACTCGGTATCATCATAGATGTGGTGGGCTCCTACTTCTATGACAAAAAATCATGACAGAAAATGGGCTTCTGTCCTGGGCGGGCCGGAGACGCAGCTGCATGACATTCTTCGGGCCGTCCATGATGGAAAAAACCATGGTAGAAGCGAGGGCGAGGAAAATTTCGGGGAGTTCCCGGTTACGGTGGGAGGTCAGGGGCCGAGCGATGCGCGTTTCTCTCGTACACATACACGCATGTGTGTGAGGCGTTGGCTCTAACTGAACCCGAGTGAGGCGTTGGGATCTAACTGAACCCGAGCGATTGCACTACAGGCTACGCGTTACTGAACCCGAGCGATCGATCGATGGCTGTTAACTGAACCCGATCGAGCGATTCCTTCGCTACTGCTGCTAACTGAAGCCGATCGATGCTGCCTCTGGATGAACAGTGAGCGTTGTGAGGGGGGGGAGGGGGTTGGATGAACAGTTCCCGGTGGGGGTGGATGAACAGGACCCCATGGTGTTGCCTCTGGATGAACAGGACCCCGATCGATCGAGCCGATTGGGGCTGGATGAACAGGACCCCGTGGAGGGCTGGATGAATAGGACCACCCCGTGGAGGGCAGGATGAATAGTAGATGGTGGAGGGTAGGATGAACAGTAGCCCGTGGAGGGGTGGTTGAACAGGAGCCCGTGGAGAGGGCTGGTTGAACAGTAGCCGGTGGAGTAGCGCGCGGTGGAGGCTGGATGAACAGGAGCCCGTGGATGAACAGTCGCAGGTGGAGGCTGGAGGAGGTCGACGGTGGATGAACAGTAGCTCGTGGAGGCTGGAGGGGGTCGATGGTGGAGATGAACAGTATCCCGTGGAGTCCCGTTTTGTGGTACGCCACACCCCTCCCGATGAACACGACCCCCGTTTCGACCGTAGCGCTCCAACACAAGTCCGTTTTGTCCGTTTTGCGGTACGCCACACCCCTCCTGATCAACAGGACCCCCGTTTCGACCGTAGGAGGTCCGTTTCCTCTGTTTTGCGGTACGCTAGACCCCTCCCGATGAACAGGATCCCGTTTCGAACGTGGCCAGTTGAACACAAGGCCATTTCCTCCGTTCTGCGGTACACCAGGCCTCGTTTCCATCGCCTGTTCCGTCTAAGCCCTCCTGATGAACACGACGCATTCCGTTGCCTCCCCATGAACACGACGCATTCCGTTGCCTCCCCATGAACACGACGACGACACTGTTTCTCCGTTCCAACCCAGCCATGTACACGAGCCCTCGCCGTACGTATGCGCGAGTAAGCGTTCGAGACCCCGCCCGTATGTACACACACGTGGCCGTATTTTCTTTCTTGCACCCTAGCTGCCTCTACTACGACACGTGCACGCCTCTACATCCACCAGTATATATATACGTACACGTTCACGACCAGAATGACAATGCTACGTACGCTTCGACCAGGTGGGTCCCGACTGTCAGGCACTTCCTTGCGTGCGAAGATGTAGCTGGTGGGTCCCAGCAGTCAGGGGGGCGAAATACGGTGGCCCGTCCGGTGGGTCCCTGCTGTCAGGTGGAGGAATAATTATTTTGCACGTAATAAGGAGGCACTTCCTTGCTACGGCCATGCACCCAACTGTCAGCCTCTCCATGTACAGTCCACGTCCGATGGAAGCCGTTCCTTGACCACGTTGACCACGCCGCGCCGAGAGCACCAGTGCGGTGGAAGACGGCGAGGCCTAGGAAGGGGACGACGCGGAGCCGGGGAAGACGTGGTAGTGGATGCCCACGCGTAGAGGAGTACGAGGGTTCACTGGTTCGCTGCAGTGTGAGGCTGCCGTCGCCGCAGAATAACAGGGGGTGTGGGTGAGTAGAGGGATGGCCTGGCTAGCGGTGGGAGTAGTAGGGGGCGGTGAGGCCTCCGCCGCATCGCAGCCGGCCACGGGAGGCAGGAGCACGAGGCACGACCGGCGCTGGTTTGGGCGGCTGGAGCAAGAAGACCAGAGGTTGAAGAAGCACTACGGCCGTTGGATGGACATCGTACGGTCACTGGAGCTAGAATCGTGCATATAGACTAAGTTGACAAAGCCCTCCGTCCCCGTCAACTTAATAGGCCCACAAGTCAGCCTCCCACCAAGGTGGGTCCCAGCTAGCAGGGGGTATTCATTTTTTTGTGCGTAATAAGGAGGCACTTCTAGTGGGTCCAAGCTGACAGTAGGGGGAACATTTTTTTCGCGAAATACGGTGGCCCGTCAGGTGGGTCCCAGCAGTCAGGGGCAAACGTTTTTTTCGTGATATACTGGCGGGCGTCCGATGGGTCCCTGCTGTCAGGTGGAGGAATAATTATTTCCCGCATAATAAGGAGGCACTTCCTTGTGGCTGCCATGGACCCAGCTGTCAGCCTACCCACGTACAATATTCTTTCAATGGAATTCGGTCGTTGACCACATTGACCACGCCGCGCTGACAGCACCATGGCGGTGGACGACGGCGAGGCCTAGGAAGGGGACGGCGCGGAGCCGGGGAAGACGCGACAGTGGATGCCCACGCGGAGAGGAGTACGAGGGTTCACTGGTTCGGCTGCGCTGCCGTTGCCGCATAATAACAGGGGGTGTGGGTGAGTGGAGTGGAGGGATGGCCTGGCCAGTGGTCGGAGTAGTATGGGGGCGGTGAGGCCTCCGCGGCAGCACAGCCGGCCATGGGAGGCAGGAGCAGGCTGCATGACCGGCGCTGCTTTGGGCGGCTGGAGCAAGAAGGCCAGAGGTTGAAGAAGCACTACGGCCGTTGGATGGACATCGTACGGTCAGTCGAGCTAGAATCGTGCATATTGACTAAGTTGACAAAGCCCTTCGTCCCCGTCAACTTAGTAGGCCCACTATACTGGGTCCCAGCTAGTAGGGGGAGTATTCATTTTTTTGTGCGTAATAAGGAGGCACTTCCTTGCGTGCGAAGATATAACTGGCGGGTCCGAGCTCTCAGCGGCGGTAACGTTTTTTTCGCGAAATACAGAGGCCGTTTCGGTGGGTCCCAGATGTCAGGTGGAGGAAATCATTATTTTGCGTGTAATAAGGAGGCATTTCCTTGCGTGCGGCCGTGGACCCAGCTGTCAGCCTCTCCACGTACAGCCCACTTCAGATGCATGTCGGTCGTTGACCACACTTACCATGCCACGCCGAGAGCACCAGAGCGGTGGACGACGGCGAGGCCTAGGAAGGGAACGACATGGAGGCAGGGAAGACTCGGCCGTTGTTTTTGTTTCCCATACGGAGGGGAGTACGATTATACGAGGGTTTACTAGTTCGTCTGCCATCGCCGGAGAATAACAACAGGTGTGGGTGAGTAGAGGGATGGCTAGGCCAGCGATGGGAGTACGGTGGGGCGGTGAGGCCTGCGTGGCAGCACAGCCGGCCGCGGGGAAGAGGGAGCAGGCAGTCCCGCCGGCGCTTGTTTGAGCGGCTGGAGCAGGAAGAGCAGAGATTGAAGAAGCACGACGGCCGTTGGATGGACATCCAACAGTATACAGGCCATCTGTGGAAAGCCTCAAATATGTGGAAAACAGCATACAACCCATCTGCCATTATTTCAAATAATTTACAGCCCATTTGCTAATTCTTATGGGTTTTTTGGAGCCCATATTCTTTATGTTAGCATTACAGCCCATATTGTGGCCACGGTTAAAAAATTATACGAAATTTTGCATATGTCGGTGCGGTCTGAACTATTTTTAATCCCGAAATTTCGAGTCACATTCAGACTGATTTTAAAAATAAATGTATATCAATATAAAATCCAATAAATTGTCCATGCATAAAAATCAATGCAATTTAAAATCTCGAAATGAAAAAAAGATATTTGAAAATAATTGCCGGTTTGATGTGTTTTAAAAATGTACAACCCATTTCTCATTACTGATAGGCCATTTTCTCGGCCAGCCGAATGAAGCTCTCCTCGTCTGGAAAGATTTGCAGCCCAACAGGCCTGATAAAGCGACTTACTTGACAAATCACAAAAGAACTGGGCTAGCCATTTTCAGAAAGAAAAAAAACTACTGGGCTGGTCTGTGGTAAACATAAAAGAAAAGGTTGTCTAGACAGGCCATAGTGTCCTGCATAGCCCAGTTGACACCCTGCTTCCGTCTCAAAAACAAATTAGATAAATGTCACTCCAATTATGGCGATTCATAAAAATGCCACTGCAATTTCCAAACTTTGAAAAATGCCACTGCAATTTTTGCAAACTTTGAAAAATGCCACTGCAGTTTGCAAACTTTGAAAAACGCCACTCCAGACTTCGAAAAATGCCACTAGAAATGGCATGAAATGGCATTTTTCAAAGTTTGGAAATTGCAGTGGCATTTCTCGGATACACCAGATTTGGAGTGGCATTTATCAAATTAACCCAAAACAAAAATAATTGGGCGAGTTGCTGGGTCCCTGGTGTCAGCCGCTCGTTGTGCAATTCTCTCGTTTATTGACTACGTTGACAATGGCATGGGACCCAGATGTCAGAAATCCACTAGGAGGAGCCATTTTTTATTGGCTTGAAATAAGGAGGCACTTGCTTGCGTACTGCCATGACCTTGGCGGGTCCCTGCTGTCATCCTCTCCACGTACAATCATCTCCTGATTGTGTACGCGTTAACTTGCTAGGACCACAAGTCAGCCTCTAAACCGTGGAGGACAAATACAACCCATTAAAAAAAATAACAGCCCATTCCATACGTTCAAACGGAAAGTTCAACATTCAGACCAAAGTAACAGGTCTGATCCACATATAGAGTACTGAACTTCCACGTTGACAACCATCATAGCCAAGTTAACTATCTACTCCCACTAACACTCTAGTAGCGTACAAGTACTAACTTACTCTTAGCTAACTAGACGATGCCGGCTGCCATCTGCAGTCCATGCTAAACGCCGGCACCTGCGTCCTCCGCCTCGCCTCGGACTTGCCAGAGGTGTGATAGGGCACGTTCCTCGCGCGCGTTGGCCCTTTCCATGCCAGCATGGTCCACCGAAGCTTCGGCTTCCAAGCGGGAAACCCACTTGATGAGCTGGTAGTAAAAATCGGCGTCGCGAACGCGTGCGTGCTCGACAGCCTCCAGGGCTATTTGCCGGGTGCCGGTCTCCACGTAGTCGGCCAGTTGCGGGCGCTCTGCTCGCGACCCAGAGCGTCGGTGCGCTGCTGCTCCATGTCCCGCTGGCGGAGCAAATCGGCGATACGCTGCTCCTCCACCAGGCGGTCGCGCTCCAACAACTCCTGCTCTTCCGTCATGCGGTCGCGCTCCAACAACTCCTCGATCTCCGCATTTCCATCTAAAGACAGATAGAATGCCTCCTCCCTCCGTCTGCCTTCCGGTGGTGACCGCCTCCGGCGTCGCCTACCGTGGACGGGCGGTGGCATGGAGGACGTGGCGAGTGACATCGGGCCGGTGGGGGCTTATGAGGATATGGCGAGTTGGGTCACGGTGGCACCTAAGAAGGCCGGGAAACAATACTTATAGGCGGAAGGTAGCGCAACGGTCATCGGAATTCAATGCATAATGGCTTAGTGCGCCAGCTTGCCATGGAAAACTAGAGAAACTGAAATTATGACTATGCTGTCCCGTCCCATATGGGTCGCACGCCGGCATGGCGGTCAAACGAGTGCACTCGAATCATCTCCCTCCCTGTCAATAATGATTCCACGGATTTAAAGCTTATCTTTTTTTGCATCAGTTAACTGCCTTAATTACGGCCGGCTGCATGCAGGCACTCAGAATTGCTCGTAGGCAGTACGCGAAGCAGCATGCAACGAGTCGCAGCTGAGGGCACGCATGTAGCCACTTAAATCGCTGGAATTAATTAGGCTTAAACTTCTGCATGCCGTTAATTATTGCCATGCCTTGGTCCTGCTGCTTTGCTCACGGGACTAATAAATCCTGGACGGAGGGAGTACCTTGGTTGGTGAGAGGTTTGAATTAAGCCCTGCAAACCGGAAAGGAGGTACTCCCTCCGTTTTTATTTAGTTCGCATATTAGCTTTGGTCAAAGTCAAGATTTACAAACTTTGACCAAATTTATATACAAAAATATTAAGATATACAATAAAAAATCAACAACAAAAAATATTAAGATATAAATAACAGATCATATACAAATATGTAGCTCCAAAAGCAGAGATCTAGAAAAAACATCTGTTCTTCCTACTAACATGGATGCTTCTCTTGGCTAACATTCATACAGACTGAAAGAAAAATTTGTTTGTGAAGTCTACAATTCCTCTTGCAAACGTAAGTGGTTTCACCAACAGCTGGAACCATGAGAATGAACCACACATGATGGAGGAACATCCACTGCAATATGATTTGGTCTTCTCTCGATCACACCGTGAGACTATTTTCGGAATACAAACTTTAACTTAGGCACAATGATACCCATTGTATAATCAGACCAAAGCAATGAAGCACCTAGTGTTGGCCAATAAATAGTATAGTACTACTTTTTTGCAGTCCATGAAGTGACTATCCAATCTTTCTATGTCTATTTTCAAATGGCACTGCGTGCAGTGACTATATTATTCTCTTGTACAGTTCAACCAAAATTGCGGACACTTTGTTTGTTTGCCAAATAGGAACGGGCAGACATCTCTATCTGCACAAATATCAAGCAGCTAGTAAACATATACCACACCTTGTAATTTCAGTTTAAACATGTCTCTTCCGCTTAGCATCTGTCATGTTCTGCACTCGACAATCTGATACAGTTATGTTTTGCCCTGGACAATTTCATACTGAATTGATTTGCTGGTTCAGAGCAGAAATATAGCGCCTATTCTTCATCAGACCAAGGATATCCATGTTCGTAGTGATGGAAGAGGTGAAATCAATACAACCTAAATTGAGCATCCAATCATTGAATCCTGTCCTGCACCTCCAATGTAGGTCCACCCTGCCAATAAATTCACATGCAAACCACTAGTATTACTATCTAATGACAGTACAAAAAGAGTAGCAAGATAGTAGCAAACCATGTACCTTCATAATGAACAGCTCATAGTGCCACCAATTGGATATAAAGGTTTGTAAAAAAAACATGCTCCTATTGTTGAACCAGTTGGACTTTTTGTGCAGTTCCACTAAAATTGAGCGTCCCTGTTTGCATAGATATTGAAAGTGTGATTACTCTAAAAGTGGCACTAGTTGAAGCATAGACTCACAAATATAAGCATTCCAATTTCATAATGGGAAAAGGTAGCAAGACTGTTTCTAACCACCTGTTTGAAGGAATAAATAAAGCAACAACGGCTGATGTCAGGAAGGCATACATAGTTTTTTCTGAAAAACTGAGCCATTCCTGACCTTTCCTCTTCTTTTAAGAAAATTTTGTGCAGTTCTACTAAAATAAAATGCCATCACCGCCTTGACAATTCAGTGACACTGTACAAAAGGAAATGACTTAACATTACATCATGATGTCAGGTATGTAGTCGACAGGCATTAGAGACAAACATACAGACCTCCTCCGATAACATAATGAACATTAATTTTAACAAAGGTGTGACTAGCTTTACCAGGATAATTTGAGTGAACTCTACACCCTTTGTTCCTTAATATAAGACGTTTTTGCGGTTCAATTTAAAGTACCCAAACGTCTAGTATTTAGAAAAACAGGTAGTAGTTTTCTTGAGCACATATCTGGGAAAGCTTGCCACACTTTATTTATGTCCATACGCTAATGCAACACCATTCGAATACTACAAATATGCACTAATCCAGTGGCTAGTGCAACAGTAGAGTAGTTAGTTTATTACAGGGTACAGTACAATGGTTTTAATGAACAGATTTCAATAAACTCTAGCACTGGAAGGTTTCTATAAGAATTAACAATACAAAATGTAAAGGTAACAAGTTTCAGCATTGGTATACTAGCTCTGCATGAGCATTAAACCAAATACAAAAGTCTGAAGGTAACTAGCATTATTAACTAATGACAGTATAAAAAAATTGCAAACCATGTACCTCCAAGGTAAATATCATTTCGAACTCGGGGGACCTTAAAAATTGCTATCCCAATCGTGATAATCGATCAACATAAAAACTTGATCGAACGAATCAAGAGAACAGCCGGAGGAGGAGGTGCCCACTCTTGACCTTTCCTCTTGTCTTCATAATTGTCTGTGCAGTTTAACCAAAATAAAATGACATCAGCGCCTTGGCATTTTGGTGACACTGTACAAAAAATTAACTTATCTCATGAAAGTGAGGTATGTAATCTATAAGCATTAACAGTGCAAAAATCTGAAGGTAGTAACACGTTTCATCGTTGGTATACTGGCTGTGCAACAGCATTAGAATGCCTTAGCTGAAAAATCTTTAATACATCCACAATCAACAGCTAACCCTGAAATAATCCAGTGACATTAAATGGAATTGCTCAAATTTATCGGTGGCATTAGACTGAGAGTGGCACTAGTTAAATGTGTCATCACTTTAGCAGTAGCATTGCTTGACTTGACTGCTGGCGTTATACTAACAGCAAAAAAAGTGGCAATAAGAGCATGGGAGGCCCATTCGGACAGTGGGCACACCAGTACGATGTACCTCCACGGACACAGAGTGGTGAGGGAGGTATGGTTGCCCAGAGCAACAAATATCCAGGCAGCATATGTGGATTACGTCCCATTTTTGCTCTCTTTAGCCACCTTTTTCCTATGCGAGGACAACAAACCGATCGACCTGGTCATTCTCTATTGTGTTGTCATGCCTTTCTACCCTTCTTCAACCAAGAGACATGAGACTCATTCCTTAGCTACTGATTTTCCACTTTTCAACCTAGATGCGGGTTCGATGCCTACTCTCTTGGACATTACAATCTCCCTTCCTTTGCTTATTCAACCCAGACATGGATTAGTCTGCATGAAGTAGGGTTTCCTTTAATAGTGCAAATTATGGTTTTTGTCTGCGTGGCCAGCAGAGCAGAGGATAGCAAATTGGGAAGATGGTGGAGTGGAAAAAGATCCACATGCAACGACGTGGCAGATGGGGCAATAGAACAAGGTTATGGTTCGAAAAGAGGTAGCATACCTGAGGGTCGGTGGGAAGTGGCTTCGCTCGTGGTCGTCGTCCTACGCACACACTACGGCAGCGAGCTTGGGGACGGAGGCCATCTCGTGCGGGCGCTAGGTCTGAGAGGACCACCTTGTCGTCAGTGCGTGACCTCGCTCGCCGACGACGAGTGCGTCAACGCTGCACGTCCTTTTCTTCCCCGGCGGATCTGTGACCACCAGTGAGGAGGGAGAGAGGGCCCGTCTTTTTTAGATCTGGAGAGAGGGTGGTAGTGTGAGAAGCAAGTGGGCAGCCCTTAGCAAGAAAGCGCTCAAGCTCCATGCTATATATCTTTTTATACTACTAGTACTGGAGGTGGAGTAGTGGTAGAGTAGTTTATATTTTCTCTGCGTATAGTACCAGTTAGCCGTGCTTCAAAACTGATCGGCACACCATTAAAAAAATAAAGGTCGATAACTAATGCAGCACCTCGGGCCAACGCGACCAGATCGCATTTTGCATGAGAAATTACACACCATGTTTCGTTGACATGTGGTACCGTTCCAACATATCAGTGAGACGACGGCGAGTAGTAGGAGTATTTCCGAACGGACGTGTAGGCCGGGGCGCCTCTTCGTGAACCGTGGCAAACTCGCAACCATCCATCGGCTCTTCGTCTTTCCCTCTCGATTTGGAACTGCTGTCGCACGCTCTTCCTCTCCCTCCTCCATTTTCCTTCAGCCCTTCATCCTTTCTTCTGCCATTGTTCGATCGTCTTCTCCATGGACGGAAAAGGCCGGAAACGACCCCGTTATTCTTGCCCCGATCTGAAAGATGACGTGGTGGAGGAACTCATTGATCGGTGCGACGTCATCACCTCGGCTAGAATGGCAGGTTCGTTCAAGCCCATTCTCGACTCAACTAATAACATCATTACAAGGAACCCAAGAGTCAAGGAGCGGTTTGATCTCCCCTATCTTCTTCGCCGTGACCCTGATGATGACTGGCGCTGGCACGACGGAGGCCTCGCCCTGTGCAAGTTGATGCCGCTTGATAATGATACATATGATGTTAAGATGCCATCGCTTGAGGGCAAGGCTTGGGCGGGCAAAAATGGAGATTGGGTTGTTTACATTGGGTCCAACTGCGAGTGGGAACTTGTGAATGTGTACACTCGTCAACGGGTTCCACTTCCAAAAATCTCAGCACACTGCCCAGAGGTTTAGCACACTGGTAATGTACGCACGTTCAAATACGTTCATGGTGACTGTATTCTACGGAAGATAGCAATTTGTCGAGTTCCCAACCGCTCTTGGAATTACAACAACTATGATGTTGTTTCTATCTTCGACAAGCTTGTTGCCGTCCTTGATGGTTTCACTCGATGGATATTGCTCAAAAATCAGTTTCTGTACACGGATGAGTACTGTGATGCAATTCAATACGAGCGCCTTGTGTTTGCTGCCACCACTCGTGGCACTGTTTTTGCATGGCATCCTCATAGTTTCGGTACATTTGTCTTCCACCGTAATTATAATTGTTTCATCCACATGCATGCGGGTTAGCAAGTTTCCCTTTACTAATTAACCTTCTTCTTGTGTTTCCAAGGTCCTATGAACATCCCACCACCTATACTTGAAAATTTTTATAACCAAGGGGGAGATGACGATGGTGATGATCACGAGCATGAGGACGAGCAGCGCCCATATACTCTGTGGCGCCTGGCAACTAATTCCGATGGATCACCTCTTCTTGTGTGTATACAACCCACTGATGATGTTACTGCTAAGGAAGCAGGTGTCTCCCATGGTCGCACTCTGCAGACCTATTCCAACACCCGTTGCATGGTATTCGGGATGGATACTAGTGTGCTAGCGCCAACCCCTTCTCCCTGGTACAGAATTGATAGTCTTGGAGAAAACTCGCTCTTCCTTGGACAAAACTATCCGATGATGGTGAAAGGCGATCCAACTGATGTTGACACATTTATGAGAAGCAACTGTGTCTATACCTCGGACATTTGTGTGGTTCCCTACCCTGGTAGGGATATAGTAGGATGCTTCAGCGTGGATGATCAGTCCTGCGTTGGTTTCCAGATTGACAATCGATGGCCCGTCCCAGAGAATCACTTGTGGTTCAAAGCAAGCGTTTCCAACGCCGAGGAATGGTTGAGTTGAAGTTCATTTCATTGCTTGTTATTTGTTGTGTGGTGAAACTTTAGTATTTATAATGTATCCTCGTTGTCGATGTGGGTTGATGACCTGTTGTATGTAATAAAATGATATGCGTGTGATAAACTTACTAAATTTATGAATGGCTTTCGAGTCGCTTCTCTGAGTGAGTGGTGCAACGAAGCAAAAAAATATTTTCTGAATACATAATTGTACGTGCATTGCAACAGGTTATCGGATGAGGCCAATCAACAATAGTAGTACACTATCTGTACTAGCTTCAGATGCTTCGCACGTCGGGCGGGTGTTTTTACTATAGCCATATGTTAATGTGTTCGCTGTACGTAACCAGCACCTTGAATCCTCGATACTAGTACTATATAGTAGGAGTAAGTAGTAGGGAGTAGTAGGGTGGCATGGGCCAGAACAAGCATTCACGTCCAGGAGTACGGCACACGCCACCACCACGACATCCATCTCACACCATATTATTTCTTGGAGTCCATGCTAGAGCAATCTCTTCAACCTCGTCGTTTCTCTAACTTCAGCCATCGCGCGGCGGGCGAGGTGGGGGTTTGCCGATAGTCGGTTTCCTTAACTGTGGTCCTACTTGTAAGGCCAACTCCAACGCACGACCCCAAACGCACCTCCGTTTTGTATGGACTCCAACGATAATTTTGACTAGAAAATCAAGACCAAAGAAAACAAGAACCACAAGAATACATTTTACTACTCCTGTAAGTTGGATTAGTGCCTTCTCGATGCATTCATTGTTGATCTGCGGAGGCTCGATCTTGCGTCTGTGTTAGCTAAAAGTGATAGAACATCTACTAAATTGCGCTCTATCAATATATGGATGTAGTCTTCTTCCCAATACAAAAACTTGCATCCATTCTACTCCCTCTGTTGCACAATACATGCCTTCTATTTGTCAAAATATATATATATGTATCTAGACATGTCTTAGTATATAGGTACATCCATTTTTGGACAAATGGAAGTCAAGTATTTTGGAACAGACGGAGTACACAATAAATTTTTTAAGTTAGGACAACTAGTCTAATCCGAGAGCAGAACTGAAGATTTGGTCGGGTTCTTCCTCCTTTTGCCGACACGTGGGACATCCAGCATCCAGGTCGTGTCATGAAAGAAAATAGAGTGGTAGTTGAAGCCACGAGATGTGCATCTTGGCTTAAACTGTAAATAAAATCTTACTATTCTTGAGTAACTCCAAAAGCGGCCACCGAAGATCTTTATTCATCACCAGCACGTCGAGGTGAAAGATGTGTAGGTTCAGTGGGTCCTCTTGTGTTTTCACTGACATGTGGGGCCGCATGTGAGCAAACAGACGATGGGCTCCGCCCGTCCGCTGGCTGGCTGAGAAGAGAGATAGAGGAGGGCTGAGCACGGACTGCAGGAAATTTGTTCTACGTACCTCGATATAGGCTCGATATAGTGGGGTGGCATGGGCCATAACTCAGTAGCATTCACGTCTAGCAGTACGACACACGCCACCCACACGAGTCCCATCCGACACCAATTTTCTTGGAGTCCGTGCTATAGCCATCTCTTCTCCCTCCTGTTTTCTCAGCCATCGCGCGGTGGGCGGGGTGGGGGTTTGCCGATAGTGGGTTTGCTCAACTGCGGTCCCACTTGTAAGTGAAAATGCAACACCGCACGCATTCTTGCTTGAGCGGTGTGGCAGACCAACCGTGTGGGGGTGTGACGCGAACACGGCAAGATTTTCCTTTTGAATTCGTAACTTGTAAAATTTGGTTCTGCTCCATGGCGCGATCGATAGATAGAAAATAACGATTTTGCCTAGAGTAATGAGAAATTTGGTTCTGGCGCCGTTCATGCATGGAGTACGTACGAAAATTGTGAAGTTGATGCGAAAAGTAAGATAATTACTGTAGTATCATATACTACTACATGGATTTGACGAAAAGATAAAAATACATACGGATCCATCAACGTTCAACGACATCCTCATGCCCTAGTGCACCGGGTCACCAACCGACGTGTGAGGAGCAGCGGCATTGGCGGCGAGCTCAACATGCTTCTGAATAGTGCCGTCCAAGGTTGCCCTGCGATCCAAGAAGGCCAGCGTCCTATCGTCCTCCTCTTGCATGTAGTAGTCCTTATGACGATTTGCGCATAGACGTGGGTGATTATGTCGATGGTGTCTTGCTACGCCAGGCACTGCGCGGGAAGCGCGACCTCGAGGTGGACATTCTCCAGCGCGACGGCGGGCAGTCGCAGGGCCACCAGTGTGTCGAAGCGGTTGTTACCATAGTGGCCATTGAGGGTGGCGGGCATTGCAGAGCCTGGGCGCGTCGGCTGGAGGCTTATGTCAAAGTCGTCCGCAAGCTTCTTGACGACGATGAACTTGTCGAGGAAACCGACGAGGACCTCGTCGAACAAGGAGACGAAGCTGTCGTCCAAGCGGCCCCTCGCCCTGGTGGCCTCAAGCAATACTACCTGGAGACGTTCCTCGGTGCCGGTGGACGTGGTAGTACTCCTAAATCCAGACGGTGGTGCTACTAGTACTACTAGTAGTACTACCAATGTAGTAGTAGGAGTACTAGCACTGTACTACCCGTTGGTCAAATTATTACGTGCTGCTCCTCACAGTGAAGTGACAAGACCTTGTGCCGGAGATGACACCTGAGTATAGGCGCCGTGTTCGGCATACCATAGTCAGCCTCACCGTCTGCAGTCACTATCATCATGGTTGTAGAGCTAGCCTGCTTACAACTAGCCCTGTTCGACATAATTTCCCATGCGTAGATGCCCATGCATTGCACGGAACACCAAGATTGGGGGTGGACGGCTCCGGCAGCGGCCATCGCGCCAGATTTTTCCATGGCCTTCTACTCCTAGATGTGTACACGTGTGCTGGTGTGTGTTGTGTGCTGGGTGTGCGCGAGTGCGTCCTTCTATGCATGCCGCCGCGCAGTGGTGAATTGGGCGCGAGTGCGTCCTTCGCGCGCAAGAAGTTTGTCCTCAATGCGCCCTCAATTTACTAGCATGTGGGGTGTTACCCCGAGTGGTTTCAACTTTGTTTACTTCACTGTGTGTCAGATGGGCCTCTAGTTTACTTATTTTCACCCACTACCACATGGGCCAGCACACGAAGATACAAAACACGAGCTGACAAGGCAGCCTATGGATTGGTTGACCGATCAACTAAACAATATACGGAGCTATACGCTGACACAGTGAGCGTATAATCCATCGGTATAGAGAGTTCGAGTGAGAGGGGAGGCCCGTGAGAGATAGCAGAGAGAGAGAAAGAGCTGCTCCCTCCGTTTGATAATGCAGTTCCAACATTTTTTTAAGTCAAACTTTTGAAACTTTGACCAAGTTTATAAAGAAATTACTTATATCTACAATACCAAAGATAAATGATAGTATGAAGTAAGTACATGTTGTGATGAATCTAATGATCGTTCCAGATGTAAATGTTTTTCTCCACATATACCTGGTCAAACGTTTCTAAGGTTTGACTTTTCAAAACATCCATATGCTTATGGACGTGACAGAGTCCCTAACAAGAGAGAGAGAGAGAGAGAGAGAGTGAAAAAAGTGTGTGTGCGTGTGTGAAAGAGACATGGACAACACACGATAAAAGTAGAGAAAAAGTGTGTGTGTCTTATGCAAACATATCACACATGCATCTTCGACAACGGAGGCAAGGTCAGGAGATAGTGTGTGGTTGTTTGGAACCGAGAGAGCAAGACCCCTAGCACGTGGCCAAGAGGGGTCTGACAAACAAGGGAGAGAGGTCGAGAGAGACGTACAGAGAAAATGCAGACATGGGGAGGAGAGAGTGTATGTTTGTCATAAAGAGATCCCCTGGAGATCGTGATGGGACTACATGGGTGGGAGATCGAGTGACAAGGTGTGTGCGCGATAGAAGATGCCCCGAGAGATATCGAGATATACGTATGGATGGAAGGAGACAATACGTGTGTTCCTGTTGGCTAGTAAGAGATAATCATACTTAGGAGGGGGGAGTGCTTGCACCTATGATGTATTGAGGTATTATGGTACTTAGGGGGGTGCATGTCACATGGAGAGAGAACAAGGGTGGAGAGTGTTGGATGGGTCTATATGTATAGCGCGAGCGAGACATGTGTATGTGTGAACCAGGGAGATATAAGGCCAGTTTGGCTTGCGTCCTGAGCATCTTTTGCCTGGCCTGGGGTTGTGGCTGGATTTCATGCACGCTTGTTTGGTTGCTACCCTGTGAAAAAGAAAGCCCGACTAGCTTGGGTTCCCTTGCACTTTAATTAGCCTGGCTGAACTCCAGACACTTCAAGTAGCCTGGCCCAGGCGACCGATTTCAAACGCCTAGTCGTGCCTGGTCGTGTGGCCACGAGGCTAACAGCAACATGGATGGATATTAGCATTAAATAACTGATGCATGGATTGATTGATGGGACGTTGATGCTTTGCCTGGCCCAAGCATGAACCAAATGCTTCAGCACCACACAAGCCTGGCCACGCAGAAATATTTTACATCTCACGTCCACACCAGGCAGTACCGGCCATCAAGGCATGAGGGTCAGGTCACGAACCAAACTGACCAATAAAGTTTGAGAGAGATTGAGGAGCCCCGATAAGGCTGAGTGGTGCGTCAGATAGCTGAGAGGGGGAAAGAGATATTCCATCCACTCGATAATGCAGTGCATGTAAATTTTTTAGAAGTCAAACTTTGGAAACTTTGATCAGGTTTACGCAAATGTTATTTATATCTACAATACCAAAGATACATCATACAAAACTACATCTCATGGTGAATCTAATGGCATATGTTTGCCGTACTAGATGTAATTCTTTTTCTCCACGTACATGGTCAAACTTTGTGATGTTTGACTTTTCAATAAATCTATATGCTATGGATCGAGGAGAGTGCCTCAGTCGAGACAAATCAAGTGCGTGTGAAGGAGAATGAGTAAGTGTGCAAAAAGAGTATGTGTGTGAAAGAGAAAGTGACAACAAACGATAAATTAGAGAGAGAGAGTGTTTTTTCGTTTCTTATGCGAACATATCACGCATGCATCTCCGAAATGGAAAAGCAAGGTGAGGAGATACATGAAGATAGCTAGTGTGTGATTGTTTGCAACGGAGAGAGACACCCCTATAGCACATGTCCAATAGAGGTGTGGCCAAAAAGGAACAAGGGTCGAGAGGGACACATGGATGGCATGGATGCATGAGGAGGGAGAGAGGGTGTGTTTGTGATAGAGAGATCCCGTCGAGATCGTGAGGGGACTATATGGGTGGGAGATCGAGGGAGTGCGTGCGTGATAGAAAGATGCCCCGAGAGAAATCGATGAGGGGACTATATGGGTGGGAGATCGAGGGAGTGCGTGCGCGATAGAAAGATGCCCCGAGAGAAATCGAGATAGACCATGCACATGTTTGTGATGGAGACTAAGATTAGCTAGTCATATACATATAGGGGGGACTGCGTGTGCCTACAATTGAGTGAGAGACCATCATACTTGGCTAGCTGGGCATGAGATTGTGTGTGTGTGCGCGTGTGAGATGGAGAGAGAACGAGGGGGAGAGATAGAGTTTTAGATGGGCCTATCGAGTGCGAGTGAGATATGCATGTGTATGTGTGACCCAGGTGGATGGAGAGTTTGAGAGAGGGGGTGAAGAGCTCCGAGACGACATAGTGGTGTGTGAGAGAGTTACAGGCAAAGAGCCAAGGAATCTGTGTGCGTACGATGAGTGCACCCAAGATATCTAGCTTGGACTAGCTAGAGTATCATACATAGTGTGCGAGAGAGACCTATAGATGGTGTATATATGCATGCGAACTAGAAAGACCGCCCCCACACACACATAAAGAGAGAGAGAGAGAGAGAGAGAGAGAGATGGAGAGAAAGGGAGAGGGACGAACAAGGTTTTTGCGTCGGATGCATGTGACAGAATTGAAGATTGTCGGTGAGAGAGAGAGAGAGAAGGAGTCTGGGAGAGGGGGAGGTCGCGTTTTATGCATCAAAGACTGATATAAACCATGTTTCGATATAAACTTGCATTCAAATATTTAAATTGGAGAACATGTTGTCCGCAATCCACACATGAACGGATATATGCGTATATCAAACAAGTTCATTAATTTGAATTTCAACATGTTCATGGAGTACTATAATACTGTACAACATGCTACTCGATTGAGGTGTTGAATTTTTGATTTAGTTCACTATTTTGACCTACTGAACGAGCTATTTCATTGAATCGAGATATTTCATTTTGGGTTTGATTCGCGTTTTTGAGTGGGTCAACTATTTGTCATATAGTAAATCGCTAGCAACGAGCATGTAAAAACACATTACTCCCGAGCATCATCTCTCCATCTAAAAAAGAAGTGGCAATCTAATATTTCAAAATTTGATCCAAATCGACTTGGTAAGGTAGACGTGGATGCTCGTTCTCCCAAAATTTGAACGAACCGTTAAACATCCTCTCTGCTCAGTGGAATTTGCCTGAGCAAATAAATGGGAGACGCGAAATTACCATACAATGTGGGACACACATCAATTGGCCCGTTGTACATCGAGGGTAGGTTCGTAACTTCATCCAAGCACGCCTTCTCCTCGGCCGAAATGACATGTGCCGAATAATTCATAAACCATGGTCGACAAAACACGCTCTCCTTGCCCGAAATAGCTCGCGCCCACTATTTCAAAACACGCTCTCCTCACCCGAAATCGCTCGCGCCCACTATAGTTCAAAACACGCCCTCCTCGCCCGAAATCGCTCCCGCCCAGAGAAGCAAAGTTACTCTACTATCCCCGACCCTCAGTACACAGACCCAAGCCGAGAAGCCTATAGGCAAGGGTAGAACTGTAACTCCCCCTCACATTTCAGACAAATGCATCCGTAAGACATGGTTCCACTCCCCTCCCAATTTCCCCCGCCCGCCCCCATTCATACCTCATGGGCGCCAAATCACCTTCTCCCCGGGAAGCTCCCTTCTCCCGAGCCGCGAAACCGCAGCCCCACCTCCATGGCGCCCCGACCGCACCAATTTCATAGCCGCCCTCCTCCCTAATGCCGAAGACGCTGTCCATTTGCCGTCATGCACTAGGCTGTGTGCCTCTTAGTCCGTGCTGCTGGTGCTGCCTCGACGATGGTCACATGAACCGTACCGGAGCCAATTCACCCCCGCCGTTGTTCACGGCGCCGGAGCGGCTCCAACTTTGGATTCGTCCAGAGTCCTGGCACTGCTTCGGCGTAGCCATCGACCGTCGCGACATCGCTCTTTCCCCGCCACTGGTCGCCACCGCAACCGCGCTGGCCTCACCGACTCGGCAGCTGGACCTGCCTACTTCACCATGCTGCTAGATAGGTCGCACCCTCATCTCAAATCACTTTATTTAGGCGTCAGTTGTCTGAATTTTTATACTGGGCCAATCGATTTGCAATGGGAAGCAACACCCCTCGAGGCGGCGAAGCTCCTAGGCTGCCGGTTGGGTGGTGTCTAACGTAAGGGTGCGGGGCCGCAAAGTTCACCGTGGAAGCAGTGCTTAGATGGCTATCTTTTAGAGTTGCGTGGGTTGAAGGTACTACCGCCGCCCGATCTGGATGACGGGGAGTCTTTGTGGATTGGCCCCGGGGCGCCGCAACCACGGCAGTGCGGTGGGGCGGGGAGCGGGGTTTTGGCTGGGGCCACAGATGGCGGAGGCAGGCTGCTCTGCCGTTGGTCACTGGCTCATCGGGGAAGATTCCGAATAGTGTCAGCCGGGAGGCACAAGACGGCCAGCCATCCGGCGTAGATCGGACAATACCAAAATAAAATAAAATCGTTTGACCCCAGTTTAGTCTTCAGTCAACAGACGTGTGACCACTCTTGTACCTTGCTGTTGATCTCTTGGTGTATTTCTTCAGATCAAAGAGATATGTCGTTCTTAACATTATGCGTTATCTGCATCTTCAGACACACCGTCTTCCGACTCACCGTAGCTGCTCCAACAAGGGAAGCATACACCAGAAGGGAGCTATAGTCCCCACTCAACAGTTCCCTGCATCGAATGCGCATGCCCGACATGCACAGCCACAACAACTGCAGGGCCATCCACAAGTCAGCACATGATGCTCACTCCTATGGATGGCAGCCAGATAGGTTGTACCCTCATCTTACTTGTGTGCAACATTTATGGCTTTGTTATTCATCTAAGCATGGAAAATAGATCATCACATTTCACTGTATATTCATGCTGATCTCTTACGGGTCTTGTTCAGGAGTTAACGTTGTTCCATAGTTCAGCTAAGATACTTGTTCTTTAGGTAACACTGTTCCATAGTTATCATCCATCAGCCAATGCTATCCCACAGGCTGGTGATTATAGTATTATACCACTTCTAGTATTTCCTATGTTGTTCTTTAATACTTTTGTGTGCCATCTAGTTAATCTCGAGTACAAACGATACATATTCTGTAGCTTTCATCTGTGTTCTCCCTTTAGTTTATGAGACCTGTTGCTGCTAGTTAACCCCAGTCCTACTATTTATGTCGTCTCCCACAGGCACTCATTACATAAATCTAACTACTAGTTGTCTTCCATGCATGTCAGATATAATTGCACACACTGATATATCCACAAGAACCTCACGGAGCAATGTAAAGGCCAATAAACTTGATGTCAATGATACCCAATATGATGGAATATGTAAAGGCAGTTCTTCAGAAGACTTGCAGAAAGATGATGAACCCTCTTCACCCCACAAGGTCCTTGCTCTAACTTGGCCTGTGATATGGGTACAACATGCATATAATGTCCTGGAGTGTATCTACTCTATTGCAATGCCATGTGCTTAGCATGCTGATCATGCATGTAATTATGTCATGCCTTCTTGTTTTTCAGTACCTATTCCATTCATGATAACATGTTTTCAAATTTAAGTACTGTCATTCTACTCTATCGCAATGCCATCTGCTTAATTTGGACATCATGCTTCTGAATATCTTATGCATTGTTATTCATCAGTATGTACTTCATCTGTCTACCATACCATGTTTTTTACATTGAAGTGCTGTTCTAGTGCTCTGTTGCAATGCCATCTTATTTTCCCAATCATACATGTGTATGTTGCCTTAGTTATTTCTGTATGTATTCCGCTAGCATACAGTTTTACATTCAACTAGTGTATTTTTTGCTGTGTTGTCCTATCGTATCCCTAGCTCTTACACCATACTCCCTCCGTCCGGATTACATGTTGCCGAAATGGATAAAAAAGGATGTATCTAGAACTGAAATACGCCTAGACCCATCCATTTTTTGGATGCAGGGAATACATGTCGATATGTCATGCCTTTCTATTCTTCAGTACCTATTCCATCTCTCTACTGCCGCATGTTTTATAATTAAAGCACCATTCTTCTATACAAGGCATGCAAGGGGAAGACGACTATGTTAGAATCTGAAGGGTTACAAACAAGGCCTTTGCAAAAGATCCGAACGCCAGGAGATAATAAACGAACTCTAGTTTTTAAAGATACTGCTCCAGCACAGAGAAACCCAACTCCTACTGATAATAAGCAGATTCCAGTGGCCAAAGAACTAGTCCGCTCTAGTCCAGCAAAAATATGTCAACTCAATTCTAAGAAGCCTGTGCGTATCCTTGCATCCTGAAATTTTATAGCATGCTGATCATATTTTCTACATGTTTCTTACACATCTCTCTTTTAGAAAATAAGCTTAATAGATAGAAGATTTTCTGCAATGGTATCGTTTATGAGGAAAGATTCTTGCAAGAATTCTCTGTGCTCCAATGTAGATGTAAGTACCTGTTGTATATCACTATATTTTTACATCAGCATGTATTTTGTTAATTGGTGTGAATCCAACCTTTATATGATCTAAATTTAGTTGTAGCAAAATGTATGATTAAAGGCCACAATGTTGAATTTTGTAAGGAAAACTGCCTGGTAGTTTTGCATCCTGAGATGCATGAGTGTACTATCTCATATCAGTGGGTTTGAATACTTTGGTTCTGCAGTGGGTTTTTCAGTGTTTTTTTACTGTGTTGTCCTATCGTATCCCTTGCTCTTACATCATACTCCCTCCGCCTGGATTAAATGTTGCAGAAATGGATAAAACTGGATGTATGTAGAACTGAAATACGCCTAGACCCATCCATTTATTTCTGGATGGAGTGAATACATGTCGATATGTCATGCCTTTCTATTCTTCAGTACCTATTCCATCTCTGTTGTAGCATGTTTTATAACTGAATCACCATTCTTCTACATAAGGCATGCAAGGGGAAGATGGCTATGTTAGAATCTGAAGGATTACAAACCAGGTTTTTGGAAAAGATCCAAATGCCAGGAGAGATAATAAACCAACTCCATTTTTCATAGATACTGCTCCAGCACAGAGAAACCCAACTCCCACTAATAATAAGCAGATTCCAGTGGCCAAAGAACTAGTCTGCTCCAGTCCAGCAAAAGAATGTCAACTCCATTCTAAGAAGCGTGTGCGTATCCTCGCGTCATGAAATTTTATAGCATTCTGACCATATTTTCTACATGTTTCTTACCCGTCTCTCTTTTAGAAAATAAGGTTAAACGATACAAGACTTCCTCCATTGGGATCGTATTTGAGGAAAATATCTTGCCAGAATTCTCCGTGCTCCAGTGCTGATGTAAGTACCTGTTGTATATCACTATATTTTTACGTCAGCATGTATTTTGTTAATCGGCCTGAATCTAACCTTTATTTGATCTAAAATTAGTTGTAGAAAAATGTTAAAGGCGCCAATGTTGATTTTTGTATGGAAAACTGCCTGGTAGTTTTGCGTACTGAGCTGCATGAATGTGCTATCTCATATCACGCACATTACTGAATTGTAGTGCTTCTCTGGTTGCCCATTCATTCATTGTGTCAATGTTGCTTTCGTATTACCTTACCTGGCTGATGATAGACGTGCCATATTGTGTTAATTTGGTGTAGGCTAGTTGCCCAAACGTTCGTTGTGTCAATGTTGCTTTCCTATTATCTGACTTGGCCAATGATAGCAATGCTAGTGTGTTAATTTTGTGTAGGCTGCTGAAGATAAGAAGACAAACTCTAAAAACAGCAAGGCAACCCCATTGTTTCTTTCCAGTATATCTAGGCCAAGTAATATGGCAATAAGTCATGATTAATCTGTTTGGTTCCCGTCCTAATTTATGTTATGATGAAGTGGTCAAGACACTCTCCACTATCAATAATACAAGCCTGCCAAAATCGCCATCTGAATCTGTTCAGTATCCTCTGTCTCAAATGCGACGGAATAAATGTATGTTTGTGAACCAATTAATGGCTGAAGCAATGATGGAAATGGTGGATGAATCAGAGGTGCAGAGTCGTGCGACACAACAACTGATCAATGTTTTTAGAGATAGTGTGGCAAAGCAGCAAGAACTTGCCCACATGCTTATGGGCGTCATCTGTGCTGAGGTTGCAGATTGTGACGTTGTAGATGGTTAGGTTTTGCTCATTTATTTACACTGGCATCAATCTTTGATTGCCCAGTGGATGTAATTTCCTGTAATATATTCTGGATGTGCAACGTTATTCCCTGTATGCCGTACCTTTGCTCGTCGTAATGGGCTCAAATTATCTAATTTGGTCTAAAGACATGAACGAACTTTAGTGGGCCCATTAAGTTAATGGGCCATTACTAGGCCGAAAGTTAATGGTCGGCCCTCTTACCTCCCGGGTCGTTAACAGGCCGACATCGAAGCGGGCAACAGGTGGCCCCAATTTATTTCACGGGTCGTTAACAGGCCTTACTAAGTTTGGGCTACATATGGCCCAACTATACTGTAGGCCTTTAGCAGGCCGAAAGAGACAGCGGGCTTGTATTGGACCATGAAGAGCATGGGCCGCTAAGAGGCCGAAAGTTAGGTCGTATTGTAAACGGCCCAACTGTGTTGTGGACCTTTAGCAGGCCGAAAGAGAAACCGGGCTGGTATTGGACCATGAAGGGCATGGGCCGTTAAGAGGCCAAAACTAAGGTCCGACTACAAATGGCCCAACTCATTTATGGTCCGTTAATAGGCCGAAAGGCACACAGGGCCCGGAATTGGCCCAACACTTAAATGGGTCGCTAAAAGGCCAAAACTCAGGTCCGACTACAATTGGCCCAACTGATTTATGGGACGTCAACAGGCTGAAAGTGACACCGGGCCAGAAATTGGCCCAACACTTAAATGGGCCGCTAAAAGGCCGAAACTCAGGTCCGACTACAAATGGCCCATCAGATTTATGGGCCGTCAACAGGCTTAAAGACACAGCGGGCCGGAAATTAGCCCAACATTTAAATGGGTCGCTAAAAGGCCGAAAGATGTACATCCTGAAAATTGGCCCATCCATTAAATGGGCCGTTAACAGGCTGAAATCTCATCGGGCCAATATTGAGCCCAAATATATAGCGGGCTGTTAACGGGCTCGAACTGACGATGGGCTGCAATGGTGTCAAATATTTAACGGGCCGAATTGGCACATCTCGTATGGGCCGTTGGCTTAAATGGACCTGACACAAGTAGGCCTTATATGGGCCGGCCTGCTAATTTTTACTGGGCCGGCCTTTTTCACCAGAATGGGCCACTGTTGGGCTGTGCCACGTGTTGACCTATCATAGGCGCCTCCTTTCCAATGAGTGGATGACATCTGTCCCAACGATGAGCCGACACGTGTTTCCTCTAGCCAATGATGATTTTACACGTGGAAAATCCCCATTGGTCGGGGCTGTTAACGGGTTATCAGATCCAAAACCCAACCCGATAGCTTAACGACGTTCCGTTACGGTGGATGCCACATGTCGGTCACCCTTGACGAAAGCACTTCTGTGACGCGCGATTTATCGTCATGGAAGTGGACACTTCCGTGATGATAATTTTGGTAATGTCATGGAACACTTCTACGACAGCACATGTATGACTTCTTGATTCTGTCATAAATTTGTCATGCATGTACATGCATGACAAAAAAAGTGACCTGCTGTGACAAACACGTATCATCACGGAAGTGTATTTTTTTTGTAGTGAAAGGGGGGGACCGATTCCTACTTGGAGTAGGATCCCCCCTTGGGTGCGCCCCTTGTGGCCGGCCGACCTCCTCCTCCCCTCCTTTATATACAGGGGAGGGGGGCACCCCATAGACACAAGTTGATCTTTAGCCGTGTGCGGTGCCCCCCTCCACAGTTTTACACCTCGGTCATATTGTCGTAGTGCTTAGGCGAAGCCCTGCGTCGGTAACTTCATCATCACCGTCGACACAACGTCGTGCTGACGAACTCACCCTCGGCCTCAACTGGATCAAGAGTACGAGGGACATCATCGAGCTGAATGTGTGCAGATCGTGGAGGTGCCGTGTGTTTGGTACTTGATCGGTTGGATCACGAAGACGTTCGACTACATCAACTGCGTTACTAAACGCTTCCGCTTTCGGTCTACGAGGGTACGTAGACACACTCTCCCCTCTCGTTGCTATGCATCTCCTAGATAGATATTGCGTGATCGTAGGAATATTTTTAAAATACCGTGTTCCCCAACAGTGGCATCTGAGCCAGGTCTATGCGTAGATGTTATATGCACGAGTAGAACACAAAGAGTTGCAGGCGATAATAGTCATACTACTTACCAGCATGTCATACTTTGATTCGGCGGTATTGTTGGATGAAGCGGCTCAGTCCGACATTACATGACCACATTCATGAGACTGGTTCTATCTACGTGCTTCGCACACAGGTGGCTAGTGGGTGTCTATTTCTCCAACTTTAGTTGAATCGAGTGTGACTACGCCCGGTCCTTGTTGAAGGTTAAAACATCACACTTGACGAAAAAACGTAGTGGTTTTTGATGCGTAGGTAAGAACGGTCTTGCTAAGCCCGTAGCAGCCACGTAAAACTTGCAAAAACAAAGTAGAGGACATATAACTTGTTTTTGCAGGGCATGTTGTGATGTGATATGGTCAAGACGTGATTATATAAATTGTTGTATGAGATGATCATGTTTTGTAACAAAGTTATCGGCAACTGGCAGGAACCATATGGTTGTCGCTTTATTGTATGAAATGCAATCGCCATGTAATTGCTTTACTTTATCACTAAGCGGCAGCGATAGTCGTGGAAGCAATAGTTGGCGAGATGACAATGATGCTACGAAGGAGATCAAGGTGTCAAGCCGGTGACGATGGTGATCATGACGGTGCTTTGGAGATGGAGATCAAAGGCACAAGATGATGATGGCCATATCATATCACTTATATTGATTGCATGTGATGTTTATCTTTTATGCATCTTATTTTGCTTAGTACGGCGGTAGCATTATAAGATGATCTCTCACTAAATTTCAAGGTATAAGTGTTCTCCCTGAGTATGCACCGTTGCTACAGTTCGTCGTGCCGATACACCACGTGATGATCGGGTGTGATAATCTCTACGTTCACATATAACGGGTGCAAACCAGTTTTGCACAAGCAGAATACTCAGGTTAAACTTGACGAGCCTAGCATATGCAGATATGGCCTCGGAACACTGAGACCGAAAGGTCGAGCGTGAATCATATAGTAGATATGATCAACATAGTGATGTTCACCATTGAAAACTTCTCCATCTCACGTGATGATCGGACATGGTTTAGTTGATATGGATCACATGATCATTTAGATGACTATAGGGATGTCTATCTAAGTGGGAGTTCTTAAGTAATATGATTAATTGAACTTTAATTTATCATGAACTTAGTACCTGATAGTATTTTGCATGTCTATGTTGTTGTAGATAAATGGCCAGTGCTATTGTTCCTTTGAATTTTAATGCGTTCCTAGAGAAAGCTAAGTTGAAAGATGATGGTAGCAACTACACGGACTGGGTCCATAACTTGAGGGTTATCCTCATTGCTGCACAGAAGAATTACGCCTTGGAAGCACCGTTAGGTGCAAAGCCCGCTGCACGAGCAACACCAGATGTTATGAACGTCTGGCAGAGCAAAGCTGATGACTACTCGATAGTTCAGTGTGCCATGTTTATGTCTTAGAATCAGGACTTCAACAACGTTTTGAACGTCATGGAGCATATGAGATGTTCCAGGAGTTGAAGTTAATATTTCAAGCAAATGCCTGGATTGAAAGACATGAAGTCTCCAATAAGTTCTATAGATGCAAGATGCAGGAGAATAGTTCTGTCAGTGAACATATACTCATGTCTGGGTACCACAACCACTTGACTCAACTGGGAGTTAATATTCCTGATGATAGTGTCATTGACAGAGTTCTTCAATCACTGCCACCAAGCTACAAAAGCTTTGTGGTGAACTATAATATGCAAGGGATGGATAAGACAATTCTCGAGCTCTTTGCAATGCTAAAATCTGCGGTGGTAGAAATCAAGAAGGAGCATCAAGTGTTGATGGTCAACAAGACCACTAGTTTCAAGAAGAAGATCAAAGGGAAGAAGGGGAAATTCAAGAAGAATGGCAAACGAGTTGCTGCTCAAGTGAAGAAGCCCAAGTCTGGACCTAAGCCTGAGACTGAGTGCTTCTACTGCAAAGGGACTAGTCACTGGAAGCAGAACTGCCCCAAGTATTTAGCGGATAAGAAGGATGGCAAAGTGAAAGGTATATTTTATATACATGTTATTGATGTGTACCTTAATAATGCTCGCAGTAGCGCCTGGGTATTTGATACTGGTTTTGTTGCTCATATTTGCAACTCGAAACAGGGGCTACGGATTAAGCGAAGATTGGCTAAGGATGAGGTGACGATGCGCGTGGGAAATGGTTCCAAAGTCGATGTGATCGCGGTCGGCACGCTACCTCTACACCTACCTTCGGGATTAGTATTAGACCTAAATAATTGTTATTTGGTGCCAGCGTTAAGCATGAACATTATATCTGGATCTTGTTTGATGCGAGACAGTTATTCATTTAAATCAGAGAATAATGGTTGTTCTATTTATATGAGTAATATCTTTTATGGTCATCCACCCTTGATGAGTGGTCTATTTTTATTGAATCTCGATAGTAGTAATACACATACTCATAGTATTGAAGCCAAAAGATATAAGTTTAATAATGATAGTGCAACTTATTTGTGGACCTGTCGTTTATGTCATATTGGTGTAAAGTGCATGAAGAAACTCCATGCTGATGGGCTTTTGGAATCAATTGATTATGAATCACTTGATGCTTGCGAACCATGCCTCATGGGCAAGATGACTAAGACTCCGTTCTCTGGAACAATCGAACGAGCAACAGACTTATTGGAAATAATACATACTGATGTATGTGGTCCGATGAGTGTTGATGCTCGTTGTAGGTATCATTATTTTCTGACCTTCACATATGATTTGAGCATATATGGGTATATCTACTTGATGAAACATAAGTCTGAAACATTTGAAAAGTTTAAAGAATTTCAGAATGAAGTGGGAAACCATCGTAACAAGAAAATTAAGTTTCTATGATCTGATCGTGGAGGTGAATATTTGAGTTATGAGTTTGGTCTTCATTTGAAAAAATGTGGAATAGTTTCGCAACTCACGCCACCTGGAACACCACAGCGTAATGGTGTGTCCGAACGTCGTAACCGCACTTTATTAGATATGGTGCGATCTATGATGTCTCTTACTGATTTACCGCTATCGTTTTGGGGTTATGCTTTAGAGATGGCTGCATTCACGTTAAATAGGGCACCATCGAAATCCGTTGAGACGACACCATATGAACTGTGGTTTGGCAAGAAACCCAGGTTGTCGTTTCTTAAAGTTTGGGGCTGCGATGCTTATGTGAAAAAAGTTTCAACCAGATAAGCTCGAACCCAAATCAGAGAAATATGTCTTCATAGGATACCCAAAGGAAACTATTGGGTACACCTTCTATCATAGATCCGAAGGCAAGATATTCGTTGCTAAGAATGGATCCTTTCTAGAGAAGGAGTTTCTCTCAAAAGAAGTGAGTGGGAGGAAAGTAGAACGTGATGAGGTTACTATACCGTCTCCCTTATTAGAAAGTAGTTCATCACAGAAATCAGTTCCAATGATTCCTACACCAATTAGTGAGGAAGTTAAAGATGATGATCATGAAACTTCTGATCAAGTTACTACAGAACCTCGTAGGTCAACCAGAGCAAGATACGCACCAGAGTGGTATGGTAATCCTATTTTGGAGGTCATGTTACTTGACTATGACGAACCTGCGAACTATGAGGAAGCGATGATGAGCCCAGATTTCGCAAAATGGCTTGAGGCCATGAAATCTGAGATGGGATCCATGTATGAGAACAAAGTATGTACTTTGGTTGACTTGCCTGATGATCGGCAAGCCATAGAGAATAAATGGATCTTCAAGAAGAAGACTGACGTTGACGGTAATGTTTCTGTCTTCAAAGCTTGACTTGTTGCGAAAGGTTTTTGACAAGTTCAAGGAGTTAACTACGATGAGACCTTCTCACCGTAGCGATGCTTAGGTCCATCCGAATCATGTTAGCAATTGCCGCATTTTATGATTATGAAATTTGGCAAATGGATGTCAAAACTGCATTCCTTAATGAATATCTTAAAGAAGAGTTGTATATGATGCAACCAGAAAGTTTTGTCGATCCAAAAGGTGCTAACAAAGTGTGCAAGCTCCAGCGATCCATTTATGGACTGGTGCAAGCATCTCGGAGTTCAAATATACACTTTGATAGTGTGATCAAAGCATATAGTTTTATACAGACTTTTGGAGAAGCTTGTATTTACAAGAAAATGAGTGGGAGCTCTGTAGCATTCTGATATTATATGTGGATGCCATATTGTTGATCAGAAATGATACTGAATTTCTGAATAGCATAAAAGGATACTTGCATAAGAATTTTTCAATGAAAGACATCGATGAAGCTGCTTATATATTGGGCATTAAGATCTATAGAGATAGATCAAGACGCTTAATTGGACTTTCACAAAGCACATACCTTGATAAAGTTTTGAAAAGTTCAAAATGGATCAAGCAAAGAAAGGGTTCTTTACTGTGTTACAAGGTGTGAAGTTGAGTCAGACTCAATGCTCGACCACTGCATAAGATAGAGAGAAAATGAAAGTCATTCCCTATGCCTCAGCCATAGGTTCTATCATGTATGCAATGCTGTGTACCAGACCTGATGTGTGCCTTGCTATGAGTTTAGTAGGGAGGTACCAAAGTAATCCAGGAGTAGATCACTGGACAACGGTCAAGAACATCCTGAAATACCTGAAAAGGACTAAGGATATGTTTCTCGTTTATGGAGGTGACAAAGAGCTCGTCGTAAATGGTTACATCGTTGCAAGCTTTGACACTGATCCAGATGATTCTAAGTCACAAACTGGATATACATTTTTATTGAATGGCGGGGCTGTCAGTTGGTGCAGTTCTAAGCAGAGCGTCGTGGCAGGATCTACGTGTGAAGCGGAATATATAGCTGCTTCAGAAGTAGCAAATGAAGGAGTCTGGATGAAAGAGTTCATATCCGATCTAGGTGTAATACCTAGTGCATCGGGTCCAATGAAAATCTTTTGTGACAATATTGGTGCAATTGCCTTGGCAAAGGAATCCAGATTTCACAAAAAAACCAAGCACATCAAGAGACACTTCAATTCCATCCGCGATCAAGTCAAGGAGGGAGACATAGAGATTTGCAAGATACATACGGATCTAAATGTTGCAGACCCATTGATTAAGCCTCTCTCACGAGCAAAACATGATCAACACCAAGACTCCATGGGTGTTAGAATCATTACTATGTAATCTAGATTATTGACTCTAGTGCAAGTGGGAGACTGAAGGAAATATGCCCTAGAGAAAATAATAAAGTTTTTATTTATATTTCCTTATATCATGATAAATGTTTATTATTCATGCTAGAATTGTATTAACCGGAAACTTAGTACATGTGTAATACATAGACAAACAGAGTGTCCCTAGTATGCCTCTACTTGACTAGCTCATTAATCAAAGATGGTTAAGTTTCCTAGCCATGGACATGTGTTGTCATTTGATGAACGGGATCACATCATTAGAGAATGATGTGATGGACTAGACCCATCCTTTAGCTTAGCACTATGATCGTTTAGTTTATTGCTATTGCTTTCTTCATGACTTATACATGTTCCCATGACTATGCGATTATGCAACTCCCGAATACCGGAGGAACACTTAGTGTGCTATCAAACGTCACAATGTAACTGCGTGATTATAAAGATGCTCTACAGGTGTCTCCGATGGTGTTTGTTGAGTTGGCATATATCAAGATTAGGATTTGTCACTCCAATTGTCGGAGAGGTATTTCTGGGCCCTCTCGGTAATGCACATCACTATAAGCCTTGCAAGCAATGTGACTAATGAGTTAGTTGTGAGATGACGCATTACGGAACGAGTAAAGAGACTTGCCAGTGACGATATTGAACTAGGTATGATGATACCGACGATCGAATCTTGGGCAAGTAACATACCGATGACAAAGGGAACAATGTATGTTGTTATGCGGTTTGATCGATAAAGATCTTCGTAGAATATGTAGGAACAAATATGAGCATCCAGGTTCTGCTATTGGTTACTGACCGGAGATGTGTCTCGGTCATGTCTACATAGTTCTCGAACCCGTAGGGTCCGCACACTTAACGTTCGATGAAGATTTGTATTATGAGTTATGTGATTTGATGTACCGAAGGTTGTTCGGATTTCCGGATGAGATCATGGACATGACGAGGATTCTCGAAATGGTCGAGACATAAAGATTGATATATTGGACCATGTTATTCGGACACCGGAAGTGTTCCGGATGGTTTCGGATAAAACTGGAGTGCCAGAGGCGTTACCGGAACCCTCCCGGGGAAGTAATGGGCCTTAGTGGGCCTTAGGGGAGAGAGAGGGCAGCAGCCAGGAGGTGGCGTGCCCCCCCAAGGGGAGTCCGAATAGGACTAGGGGAGGGGGGTGAGGGTGTCTTGGACTAAGGGGTCCTCGGGCTTCCGGCCTGTTAGCCATGGGTCAGACTGATGGGCTGTGAAGATATGAAGACCGAAGACTGCACCCATGTCCGGATGGGACTCCTTGGCGTGGAAGGCAAGCTTGGTGATCAAATAAGTAGATTCCTTTCTTTGTAACCGACCTTATGTAACTCTAGATCCCCCGGTATCTATATAAACCGGAGGGCTTAGTCCGGAGGGAGGACAATCATTATCATAGCCACACAAGCTAGACCTCTAGGGTTTAGCCATTACAATCTCGTGGTAGATCAACTCTTGTAATACTCATATTCATCTAGCTCAATCAAGCAGGAAGTAGGGTATTACCTCCATAGAGAGGGCCCGAACCTGGGTAAACATCATGTCCCCTGTCTCCTGTTACCATCGACCTTAGACGCACAGTTCGGGACCCCCTACCCGAGATCCGCCGGTTTTGACACCGACATTGGTGCTTTCATTGAGAGTTCCACTTTGATGTCGATGACAGGATCGATGGCTCGCCTTGTTCTCAAGGACAATATCACCGCCAGAGGAGCACTGGCCCCAGGCCAAACCCTCCGGCTGGGGCTTTACCATGACCGCCCGTTTGGTTGTTAAGCCGATGATGAGCTCCTGAGTCATCGAAAATCCCCTTCGTATTGACTCCGAACACTCCAAGCAGATGGATCCAGCGGAGCTTTCGTCTTTAAACGAGCTCCTAGATTGCATCGCCGCCTTGGGGGTCGCCACAGACTACGATCGAATTGGGCTTAAACCCGATCAGAGAGAAATCAAATCTCCACCGATCACCCACCAGATAGCGATAGTCGAGGAGCGAGATGACAACTCTTCCTCCATACTAAAGATGGACTATGTCCAGATCTCCGGCTTCGAAGATCCGGACACCCACTTGCGAGGAGATGAATCCTGCCCTCCGAACATAGAATGGGACGACGGGCCTATGAAATCAGTGGATATCCCAGAGCCCAATCTGTTAAGTTCGGAATTCCTTTAGAATCCAGATCCAAAATTGGGTCAGGGTTTAGATTTAAAACCAACTGTCGTTGTCAAAACCGGCGGATCTCGGGTAGGGGGTCCCGAACTGTGCGTCTATGCCGGATGGTAACATGAGGTAAGGGACACGAAGTTTTACCCAGGTTCGGGCCCTCTTAATGGAGGTAAAACCCTACGTCCTGCTTGATTAATATTGATGATATGGGTAGTACAAGAGTAGATCTACCATGAGATCGGAGAGGCTAAACCCTAGAAGCTAGCCTATGGTATGATTGTTGTTCTGTATGTTGTCCTACAGACTAAAACCCTCCGGTTTATATAGACACAGGAGAGGGTTAGGGTTACACAAAGTCGGTTACAATGGTAGGAGATCCACATATCCGTATCGCCAAGCTTGCCTTCCACGCCAAGGAAAGTCCCTCCCGAACACGGGACGAAGTCTTCAATCTTGTATCTTCATAGTCCAGGAGTCCGGCTGAAGGTATAGTCCGGCCATCCGGACACCCCCTAATCCAGGACTCCCTCAGTAGCCCTTGAACCAGGCTTCAATGATGACGAGTCCGGCGCGCAGATTGTCTTCGGCATTGCAAGCCGGGTTCCTCGTCCAAGTACTTCATAGAAGATTTTGAACACAAAGATAGTGTCCGGCTCTGCAAAATAAGTTTCCACATATTGCCATAGAGAGAATAATATTTACACAAATCTAATCTGCTGACGTATTCCGTAGTGTGACATCGCACCACGGCCAAGCCTTTATTCGAATCGTTTTATTGTCCCACCTCAGCAGGTCATGCGAGGCGGTTTCCTTGGCACGTCTCGTTGAAGCAGAGATCGTGTCTCCTTATTCTGGGATTCTCATCAATACGGGCGTGGGTAACCCAACCGCTTCTAGGACTCCTAGACTATAGGCAAGTCCAAACGGCCACGGAGAGGACGCTCGATATTCACCCTCTTTATAAAGGGACAAGGCTTTTATTTTTTCCCCTCCCGTGCTCAATCAAATCCTCCCCCCACCTCAAGCTCAAACACCCAAAGTTCAGGTCAGGTGCTCCGAACCTTCAATCATGTCCGGATCTAGCCTTCAGGGCCGATGGATGCCTTCCTCCGTCACGGAAGAAGACATCAAAAAGCTGAGGGAGGCTAGATATCTGACCGCCGAGGTTTCGCATCGGCTGCCTGCCCGAGGGCAGGCCGTCCCCTCCCTCGAACCCAACGAGAACGTCGTGTTCGTCTCCCACTTCCTCCGAGGTCTAGGCCTTGCTCTGGATCCTTTCGTCAGGGCTTTGATGTTTTATTACGGGCTAGATTTCCATGATCTAGCTCCGGACTCCTTTCTTCATATCACGACATTTATTGTCATGTGTGAGGCCTTCCTCCGGGTTACCCCTCACTTTGGCCTATGGCTCAAGACCTTTGAAGTAAAGCCAAAGATGATAAAGGGGCAACATGTAGTGTGCGGAGGTGCCTAAATATGCAAGATGACGGGAGCTCCATGGCCCAAAGGTTCCATTCCAGAGGTGTCTGAATTGTGGCAACAGGAGTGGTTCTACATCACGGCTCCTAGAAGTGCCAAGTGGGCGGCCGCCCCTATTTTCCGCTCGGGCCCTCCCCCACAACTGATGTCATGGATCAGCAGAGGTCTGAGCTGGGGTCCAGCCAAGGACGTGCCAATACTGCAAAGCCGCATTCGAGATCTCTTCAATGGAGATTTTAGTTTGGTTGCGGTAATACAAGTTATGCTGGTTCGTCAAGTCCAGCGTTGCAAACGCCGGCCCCTTCGCTTGTGGGAGTTCAATCCCGAGGGACCGCGTGTCATTCATAATTTCCTCGGCCTGACGCATGAGGAGTTGTACAAGTCATTTTTCGGACCTCAGGTAGAGTGTCCGGAAATCACCGAGGACATGGGCCTGAGCAGTAACCGCGCCGCCGAACAGGTAAGGAATCTTCCGGCCAAACATACTATCTCTCATTTGTTACGAAGTTATTTCTGAGAGTTCACTTTTTGACCAGGACTGGCTAATAAAGGCGAAGTTGATTCGGTGTTCGGCCCCCCTCCCTGAGGGTTTGGACAATCCGGTATTGGAAAAGATGCTCCAGGTCGCACCTTGCCCGGAGCCCTTGAAGGAAGATACTGGGGAGGATAATACGGGCGGACACGGGCCCCCAACGCTGCCCATTCTAACCGAGGGAGCGAGCGTCTCCATGAAGGAAGACGACCGAAGGAGGAAAAGGACTGTGCCCGGGGATTCGGAAGCCGAAGCTTCCAAACGGGAGAAGAAGTCTCCCACAGAGGGTCCTACCTTGGGGGGTGCTTTTGCCCCACAAAGTCCGCAGGGGGATCAATTCTCCAGCGAGTCGTAAGTGACCTGAAATACTTTAATAGTACAGGTATGCCATCTTTTTCTTCTGAGAAAATAACCACCGCATATATCTGTGCAGTTCGGGCCTTAGCCCCTCTCAAATGAGCTCATCTTCGGGGGATCTTCTTCCAGAGATGATGGAGAGCGAAACGCCTCCTCCGGACTCCTCCGCTCCGGAAGCGGGCGACCCCGAAGTGTCATCGTGGAGGGCCTCTACGAGTCCAGTGAGGCCAGAAGATAATCCCATTGACCCCCGAAGCTCCCAGTGTCTGGCTCCCGAAGAGAGCAGACAAAAGAGTCCAGAACCGTCTGGTATGCGATCGGATGTTCTGAGGGAGTTGGTGGGGCGAGCGGCCATCTCAGATGAACACCGTATGCTGATGAATACGGTGATGGAGAGAATCTCGTCCGCCGAAAGCGGATTGCATGAAGCTCTTATGAGTCTACTGACAGGTTTTGAGGTACGTAAAATAATGTATGATAGTCCTGCACATGCTAGGTGTGCCCTGTGTAGATAGTAGCCCCTGAGACTCTGGTTGTCGTCAGAAACGACGACGAACAGAGGATCATATTCCCAGGTAATAACCATACTGCCTCTATGTGCAGGTGATGGAAGCTCCGGTGGCTAGCCGGACTAGTGAGTTTGCCCATTTAAAACGGCAGTTGGATGCGGCAGACGCCGACATCGAGCTTGTTAACAAAAGGCTTGACGAGGCACAGGGTAAGTGTCATTATCTGGTAAATGCCACATAGTAAGAGCAGCATGATGCCAGTATCTTTAATATGTTGTGACTGCAAATGGAGCTGCCACTGTTGAAGCCTTGCGGGCAGAACTTGCCCGAGCCAAGGAACAAGGGAGGTTTGGTAATGCGGCTGCTTTGAAGGCGGCCGAAGAGTTGAAAGCCGAGAAGGCCGTGCATGGCAAGAGCCGAGATAAGATGGCCATAGAATTAAAAGCCGCCGCCGACCATTGCCGGGTTCTTGAAAAGGAAAACCTAGCGAAGGCATCAGACCTTGAGAAGGCTGCCGCGACGAGAAAAGACATCCGCTCTGCTATGAGGGCGAAGAAGGAGGAGCTGCGGGAAGCCGGGGATATTGTAGCTGGGAAATCCTTTATGTTGCGGAGGAAGTTTGGAGATCCACGGTATGCCCCTCTGGATCGGCTGTGGAGTTCGGTGGATGTGTATATGGATTTGGCGGCGAGCGCTGCCGATGCGGCCAAGTACTTCCAGGGTCAGACGGACCATGAAGTGGACCAGCTATTTTGGACACAATTCCATTCTCCCGAGCGTCCGCTTTCATTGACTGACCAATTAGCTGAATGGGCCAAACTGAATAGGTTGTCCGGACTCGCCATGAGGTCTGTTGTGGATCAGCTATGGCCGGAAAGGACAAAACCAAACAGCTATTTCAGCTTGGTGCAGCAGTTCCTTGACGTGGTGCCGCGCATTAATGCGATGAAGAGGTCGGCATGCATAGAGGGCTCACGGATGGCCTTTGCCCATGTTAAAGCATACTGGGCGGAGATGGATGCTACCACTGTTGCAGCGCGGGGTTCGGCCATAGGCTGAATGGCTGCTGAGCACTACTTTGAAGAAGTTCTTCAGGGTGCTTGTTTGATAGAGACCCAGTGCTCAAAAAATATTATGTTTGAGTGATATGTAATCTCATTGTAAGCGAAATGCTTTTATAAATTTTTATAAGGCTATTTTTATACTTTTGCCTGAAAGTAATATGATGCCTCCTGGGCGGCCGTTTATGTATACATGTGTATAACCTGAAAGATTGCAGCCATCGGCTTCAACCTCCACGCATATAATGCGGAGGTGCTCGCAAAAAACATGCATTCACACTTAACCCAATGTCTTGGTCCTATTAAGGAGGTGATAGCGGAGCGAGCGAGGCAACCGGACTATAATGCTTTAGCACTTTCACTTAGCCATAGGAGTTTGACAGTGAGGCTACTAGATAGCCCCTGGTGGCTCCGCACTCTCCCGATCCTGGGGTGCGTATATGCCTGGCCGCAAAACGGCCCTTCGTTAAGGCGGAGGAATTCTAACATTCCAACAGGTCATCGAGTGGTTGACCAGTCTCACGCTATATCATGACAGTCAGTTTTCGGCTTTCTCTACTGAGGTGCTCGTCCGGATGAACCAGGGCACAATCGCAGTAGTTCTCCTGGTGCTACCTTAGCCGGTAAAGCGGAACATAAGGCACCAAAACACAGGAGCCGGGCAAACCCAACATTTGACCAAAGACAATGATTCGGAGCTGATGCATATAGGGCCAAACTCGCGACGCCGAACACTCCCTAAGGTATTCGGTCTTTGTGTTATAAACCGGGCCTAAAGAATGGCCTTTGTAAGAAGCCCCTTGTGTCCAGGTACGTGCATTGTTCTGGCGTGGCCACATGCCAAGACGTCAGCATCCTTCTCAACGGTGGATATGTATCAACAAGAGACAGTAAAAAAGGTTTACGCAGGGTCTTAATCTAAAAAGAATCCTTGGAGCGGGTCTCTGCTGCACGTCTGCGCCTGTGTCTCCGTTGTGCCGTATCCTGGACGGGTGTAGCACGATGATCGTCTGTAAAAGAGAGGAATTTAGGTGAAAAAGTTGCCGTGCAAAAAGATAGTTTTTAAAGAAACCATGTATAATTCAAGATGAGAAAAAATTGCCACTTGTCTGCGCGCATTGAGCCCCTTGTATTGACAAATAGGGGTGTGACCATTTATTCAGTATAAATAGCGGCGCCGGACTTGATTAATTGTGTCTGAGGTCTTGACGACCTATTGGATGCTTTCGCTGGTCCGGGCGCCTTTAGTGTGCGGCTGCCAAGGCAGCCGCACTCTCTTCGGCGCGTAGAGATCGCTTGATATTTCCGTTCACTGAAATGATGCCGCGTGGACCGGGCATCTTGAGTGTGAGGGAGGCGTAGTGTGGTATTGCATTAAAGCGAGCGAAAGCTTCGCGTCCGAGCAGTGCTTGATAGCCACTCTGGAACGGAGCGATGTGGAAGGTTAAATGCTCGCGACGGAAGTTATCAGGGGAGCCGAATATAACTTGTAGTAGGAGGGAGCCCGTACAACGAGCCCCTAGGCCTGGCGTTACTCCTTTAAAGGTAGTATTGCTATGGCGAATTTTTGTTGGGTCTAACCCCATCCTGCGGATTGTATCCTGATATATTAGGTTTAGATTGCTGCCACCGTCCATCAAGACTCGTGTGAAGTGATATCCGCCAATTACTGGGTCTAATACCAGGGAAGCCCATCCTGCGCTTCGGATACTTGCTGAGTAATTGCGATGGTCGAAAGTGATCAGTTGAGACGACCAGTGGCAGGACTTCGCGGTGACAGGCACTTGGGTATATTTTCCTGGGAGTGCCGCGTTGTTTTTTCCCTTGATCACGTGTAACACGTTTACTGTTTTGACTTCTGGTGGAAATTTCTTTTGTTCCCCAGTGTCTTGCTTGGGAGGCTCGTCCTCGCCTTCACTTGGTGTATCCACCCCCTTGTGTACGGCGTTGAGTTTGCCGGACTGCTTGAAGACCCAACATTCTCTGTGGGTATGATTAGCAGGTTTACTAGGGGTACTATGGATCAGACATACTTGGTCCAGAATTTTGTTGAGGCTGGACAGTTCATCCCTGGTGCCTGTAGAGGGCAGCTTTTGCTGACCTGCCCGAGAGCTTTTGAATCTAGTGTTTACTGCCGTGCCCTTCGTGCTGTCTTCTTTATTCCGGCGTTTGTTATTGCCGTTGTGCCGTGATTTCCCATTTCCATCTCTAACTTCAGATGTACTGGGGTCGCTGGTGCTGCATCTGGCTAGCCAGCTGTCCTCACCCGCGCAAAAGCGGGTCATGAGGTTTGTTAATGCAGCCATCATTCTCGGCTTATTTTGGCCGAGGTGTCTGGCGAGCCATTCATCACAGACAATATGCTTAAAAGCTGCCAAGGCTTCGGCGTCCGGACAGTCGACAATCTGGTAGTAAGAAACCTGTTCCAAAGCTTTCGGGCTGACTCTCCGGGCTGTTGAGTTATATGACTCAAATCGTCCGCATCCGGAGGTCGGACATAAGTCCCTTGAAAATTTGCCCGAAAGGCGTCTTCGAGCTCTTCCCAACTTCCAATGGAGCTTTTGGGGAGGCCTTTAAGCCAGTGACGAGCTGGCCCTTTGAGCTTGAGGGGTAAGTACTTGATGGCGTGGAGATCATCTCCTCGAGCCATATGGATATGAAGGATGTAGTCCTCAATCCAGACCCCAGGGTCTGTTGTTCCGTCGTATGTATCTATGTTTACGGGTTTGAATCCCTCTGGAAATTCATGGTCCAGCACCTCATCGGTGAAACATAGGGGGTGTGCGGCACCCCTGTAGCTGGGTGTACCGCGTTGTTCGGATGTTTGTTGTGTTGCATTGTATGCCGGGGCGCGCTTGCGTGGTCCATAGATGGATCTTGTTGCGCCGTCCTTTAGGTGCGAGCCCTCGCATGGGTCGCGTGTTGTATTGTGAGTGGCATTGTATGCCGCTCTGTGTTGGTAGAGGGGTCGTCTATTCGGCCAGGTGGCTGCTTTGATATTTGGTTGTGGGGGGTCTGAGGTCTCCTCATTGAATTCAGGTAGCAGCTTCCGCTTTGGGTAGCTCTTGGAGGGGCGATTGTCGCCGTACCTCGCTGCTATGTTGAGTATTTTACTCCATCTGATTTGGAGTGTGTCTTGCGCAGCCTTGAGCCTTTGCTTCGGCTTTTTAAGACTCCTCGCGGTGGCAACAAGCCTTTTACGGGCATTCTGCTGCTCCGGGTGCCTGGCCGGCGTTATGTCGTCCGGACTATTATCCTTGATAGAATTTGTTTGTTCGGTTTGATTATCCGGATTGCCGTTGTCCGGTAGCGGTTTGCCCTGCTCCAGTGCTGGGTCTGTGTGATCGTTATTTCTGTCGAGGCGGGATTTGGGGCGGCGCTTGCGTCGCCGCTTTGACTGCTTCTCGAGGGAACAAGCCTTCGGTGCATCCTTCCGCTCCTCGTCGTCATCTTTTGGTGCGTCCACCATGTATACGTCATATGATGAGGTGGGCGTCTAGCGCCCTGTGGGCGGTGGTTCTTCTTCGCCTCCCGCATCGTCGTCCATACCGTCGATGTTTTCAGAGTCGAAGTCGAGCATGTCGGTTAAATCGTCGACGGTGGCTACAAAGTGGGTGGTGGGTGGGCGTCGAATTTCTTCGTCTTCCGCATCCCAATCCTGCTGGCCATGATCCGGGTAGGGCTCTCTTGACAAAGAGAGAGACTTTAGTGATTTCATAATATCGCCGAAGGGCGAGTGCTAAAAGATGTCCGCGGCGGTAAACTCCATGATCGGCGCCCAATCAGATTCGATCGGTAGGGGCGCGGAAGGTTCGGAGTCCGGGGAGGATTCCGGCTCCTTGGAGTCACGAGTCTCGCGGAGTGCGGGGCTGGTGTTCGGCTCGATCGTCGTTGGGATCACAGCCCCCGAGGCAGCGTCCAACCACCCATCCTCGATCGGCGCAGTTGGCTCCGAATTAAGGGTCGAAGCCGATGCGGGTGCGGCCTCCAGGGCACTGTTCGGCGGCAGAGCTAGATCATGCCTGTCGTGACAGTGCGGCACGCTCGGCAGTGGCTCGACTCCGTCGAAGATCAAGTCCCCGCGGATGTCAGCCGTGTAGTTTAAACTTCCAAACCTGACCTGACGGCCAGGGGCATAGCTTTCGATCTGCTCCAGATGGCCAAGAAAATTAGCCCGTAGAGAAAAGCCGCCGAAGACAGAGATCTGTCCGGGGAGACAAGTTTCACCCTGGACCGCATCACTATCGATGATAGTAGGAGCCATCAAGCCTAACGGCGACGACACAGAGGAACTCTCAATGAAAGCACCAATGTCGGTGTCAAAACCGGCGGATCTCGGGTAGGGGGTCCCGAACTGTGCGTCTAGGCCGGATGGTAATAGGAGGCAAGGGACACGAAGTTTTACCCAGGTTCGGGCCCTCTTAATGGAGGTAAAACCCTACGTCCTGCTTGATTAATATTGATGATATGGGTAGTACAAGAGTAGATCTACCACGAGATCGGAGAGGCTAAACCCTAGAAGCTAGCCTATGGTATGATTGTTGTTCTGTATGTTGTCCTACAGACTAAAACCCTCCGGTTTATATAGACACGGAGAGGGTTAGGGTTACACAAAGTCGGTTACAATGGTAGGAGATCCACATATCCGTATCGCCAAGCTTGCCTTCCACGCCAAGGAAAGTCCCTCCCGGACACGGGACGAAGTCTTCAATCTTGTATCTTCATAGTCCAGGAGTCCGGCTGAAGGTATAGTCCGGCCATCTGGACACCCCCTAATCCAGGACTCCCTCACCAACCAACCACCCAAATATAATCGCTCTCATGAGCATACAACAGCAGTCTCAGGAAACGGTCCACCACTTCTAGGCCAGATTCCTTCTTTTCAAAGACAAGATTAAAGATTGCCGCGACGAGGAAGCGATCTCAGCGTTCTGCAACAATTGCACGGACGAAGGAATCCTCAACACCGTCAACCGCCGTCACATACTACAGTTCGCTGACTTGGCAACTATGGTATAGAAGTACAACACAACGGAAAGCGCCTGGAAAACTCAGGCAGCCTGTTGGGAACCATCGGTCCCCACTCAATCCCTCATTCAGGCGAAAAGGGCGCACCCTTGCAACACGCCCGTTCCAATAGTAAATAAATATAAGTCCAGTACGAGGCGCGGAACCATTCTAGAAGGATGGCTCGATGGGCCATGCCAAATACATGCAACACCAGATAACATACCAACACATAGCCTTAGAGCATGTTGGATACTCCAGCAAGTGGCCAAGAGCGGCGAGGATATCCTCACCAAGAATACCCCAGAACAACACCCCTAGAAGATGACGACCCCAAAGTACTGACGGTCTTCAAGATATCCGCCTCAAACAATAGGCGCAAAAGAGCACTACGTGAACTCGCCGAAGTCTGTCAAATAGCAGCAATAAACCCTTGGAATGACACGGCTATAACTTTTAATTCCGGTGATGAACCAAAATACAGGACTGCCCAAGCACCAGCCGCCTTGGTCCGCAGTCCAATCATGGACGACTTCCGGCTCACCAAGGTCCTCATGGACGGCGGCAGCGGACTAAACCTCATCTACGAAGATACACTCCACAAAATAGAAATAGACAGGAGCCGCATTGAGCAAAGCAGCATGACCTTCCGAGGAATCATTCCCAGTCGGGAGGCGCGGTGTGCGGGAAAAATAACACTCGACGTGGTATTCGGCATGCCGGAGAATTATCGGTCCGAAGAAATAACCTTCAAAGTGGCCCCTTTCAACAGCGGATATCACGCCCTCTTGGGGCGGGAGGCATTCAGACGCTTCCAAGCTGTACCTCATTACGGGTACATGAAGCTTAAGATGCCCGGGCCCAAAGGCATAATCACTCTCGCCAGTGATCCGGACTTAGCACTCTGCGTCGAAAATAAAACCGCATCCCTGGCCCTTGAGGCATTATCTAAAGCCCTCACGGCCGAGGAATTAACCGCATTGCGCTCCACAGTGGACAAGGACGATGTGATCGTAGACAAACGCCCCAAATCCACCTCCTTCAAGCCAGCGGAAGAAATAGTCAAATTCCAGGTCCATCCAATGGACCCCAAAAAGACAGCATCTATTGGGGCACAACTAGACCCAACGATCGACGCCGCGCTACGGGATTTTCTTCACGAAAACTGGGATATATTCGCCTGGCACCCTTCTGACATGCCAGGAATCCCGTGCAAGCTGGCCGAACACAGCCTCAACCTATTAAAGGGATACACTACAAAAAAAATACACTTCCGTGATGATACGTGTTTGTCACAGTAGGTCACGTTTTCTGTCATGCATGTACATCCATGACAATTTTATGACAGAATCAAGATAGTCGTACCTGTGCTGTCGTAGAAGTGTTCCATGACATTACCAAAATTATCATCACAGAAGTGTCCACTTCCATGATGATAAATCACGCTCACAGAAGTGCTTTCGTCAAGGGTGACCGACACGTGGCATCCACCATAACGGAACGCCGTTAAGCTATCGGGTCCAATTTTGGATCCGATAACCCGTTAACAGCCTGGACCAATGGGGATTTTCCACGTGTAAAATTCTGATTGGCTGATGGAAACACGTGTCAGCTCCGTGTTGGCACAGGTGTCACTGATCCAATGGGTGAGATGCGCCTATGATATGTTGACACGTGGACCGGCCCAAAAGTGGCCCATAAAGTTTAAATGGGCCGGCCCAACTAAAGGACCGCAAGATTTTGCGGATCATAATGGGCCGGCCCAGCTAAAGGCCCACGAGATTTTGTGGGCCATAATGGGCTGGCCCAGCTAAAGATCCACAAGATTTTGCGGGCCATAATGGGCCGGACCAGGTAAAGGCCCACAAGATTTTTGCGGGTCATAATGGGCCAGCCCAGGTGAAGGCCCACAAGATTTTTGTGGACCATAATGGGACGGCCCAGCTAAAGGCCCACGAGATTTCATCGACATTAATGGGCCGGCCCAGCTGTAGGCCCACAAGATTTTGAGGACCCTAGTAGGCTGGCCCATTAACTGGCTGCCATGTTTTGGGCCAAATGCCGACCCATATTTGATCTGGTCCATTAATGGATTGCCACGTTCCGGGCCTAACAATGGCCCATATGAGATCCGGCCCGTTAAAAGCGGGAATGTATCCGGTGCACCCACACTTGTGGTGCTACCGGTGCACCGGATGGCATAGAATGTTTTAAAAATGTGAAAAAAATCTAGCATGTTAACACAACATCAATGTATGATGTCACAAAAATTCGTACAAAAATTTGAAATATTCTTTGAGCTACAAAAATGACAAATTTGACATCAGTGTGATAATGGGCCAAACCTAAAGCCCAAGTTATGTTATGTACTATTTAGTGTTGAATTTGTCATTTTTGTTTTTCAAGTTATATTTTGAATTTTAACTTGATTTTTTGTGACAACCTACAATGATGTTGTATGAGTGAGCTAAATTTATTTCAGATTTTTTGAACATTTTAAAAGCATAATGTGAGTTCGGTGCACCGGTAGCACCACAAGCTCCGGTGCACCAGATATTTTCCCTGTTAAAAGCCTACCACGTTCTGGGCCAAATTACGGCCCAGATCAGGTCCGGCCCTTTAAGAGGCTTTGGGCTAAATTATGGCCCATATCAGATTCGGCCCGTCAACTGGACGCTATGCTTTTGGGCCCACTTGCTAAAGGCCCATTTAGTAATTCATCCTGATATTAGTTTCGGCCTGTTAAGGGCCCATTTAACATTTCGTCCCTATATTAATTTCGGCCTGTTAAAAGCCCGTCATATAGTTGGGCCTAACTACGACCCGGTTTGCATCCGGCCTGCTCGCAGCCGATAATCTGATTGGGCCAAACAAGGACCGAGACAATTTTGGCCTGTTAAAAGCCCGTGATTTGATTGGCACAATCATGGGTCGGGGTCCATTTCGGGCTGCTGCCGGCCCGTGAGCTGTTCAGCACGTTTCATGCCCAACCTACTTCTCAGCCTCCTAAAAGCCCATTGAGTTTTCTTGCGAAAAGAGGGCCGGCGGTTTACTCGGCCTATTAAAGGCCTGAATCTACTAGTGGGCCAGTTTACATTTAGGCCTTCTAACGGACCAAGATGACGGGGCCCATGATGCGGATCATACATCGTGATTGCATGACGATCCGATTATGTACCGTAATTTTATGGTTTGGCCGGTTTACTGCGAAGACATGATATATATACAATAAAATAACTGCAGCATCGTGAATAAGAAAAAACCTAGACTATACAATAAAGAAATTACGGCATATTACATCAACTGGGCATCAAAGTTCACCACTATGATAATAAAGCACAAGCAGACAACAGATTACATACATGGGGCATCAAAGATCGCCACTAGTGCAACTAAACACGCCGACAAAATAATATACAAAACCGACAGCACTTCAATAGAGTTCAAGAAAGGTTAGCCCTACTGGGGAGCTGCAGCGCAAGTAGCTGAGCAAGCTGATGAGACTGCGCTTGTTTAACGCTTATATCCTCCTCACTCTGAAAGATAAACAAGCAGACAGATGACATGTTTTGCACATAAAAGTATCAGTGCTGACAATTCATCACATTTCTTACTAACCAATAAAGTGACACAGTTTAAAATTGCATTAACACAATATGGTATTGTTCAGGTCAAGACATGGCAGGAAATGGCATTGTGAAGGAGTTGGCAGCTTCACGACACCACTCGATTACAGATCAAGAACTCATAAGTATCAATGGTTAGTGTGCTGTCAATTTATCCCATTTCAGATTGGCAAATAAAGAGACCATTTAAATAATTGTATAATGATATGACATTGTTCATAGTTAAGACATTACAGAATATGACATTGTGATGTAGTGGGTAGGTTCATCACACCACTGGATTACGGATCAAGAACAGAAGCATACATGCAGTGCAAAAGAAGATCACTTGCTCTGTATTATTTAATTTACATGGTATGAAGAAGGAACTTGGTTGTACAACTGAAAACTTAAATTGAGAAGGACAAACTTTTGTTTATGAACTACATAATCAACTTTAAACATGCAATTTATGAAGGAAATATGCCCTAGAGGCAATAATAAAGTTATTATTTATTTCCTTATTTCATGATAAATGTTTATTATTCATGCTATATTGTATTAACCGAAAACATAATACATGTGTGAATACATAGACAAACAGAGTGTCACTAGTATGCCTCTACTTGACTAGCTCGTTAATCAAAGATGGTTATGTTTCCTAACCATAGACAAAGAGTTGTTATTTGATTAACGGGATCACATCATTAGGTGAATGATCTGATTGACATGAACCATTCCATTAGCTTAGCACCCGATCGTTTAGTATGTTGCTATTGATTTCTTCATGACTTATACATGTTCCTATGACTATGAGATTATGCAACTCCCATTTACCAGAGGAACACTTTGTGTGCTACCAAACGTCACAACGTAACTGGGTGATTATAAAGGAGCTCTACAGGTGTCTCCAAAGGTACATGTTGGGTTGGCGTATTTTGAGATTAGGATTTGTCACTCCGATTGTCGGAGAGGTATCTCTGGGCCCTCTCGGTAATGCACATCACTTAAGCCTTGAAAGCATTGCAACTAATGAGTTAGTTGTGGGATGATGTATTACAAAACGAGTAAAGAGACTTGCCGGTAACGAGATTGAACTAGGTATTTGGAATACCGACGATCGGATCTCGGGCAAGTAACATACCGATGACAAAGGGAACAACATATGTTGTTATGAGGTCTGACCGATAAAGATCTTCATAGAATATGTAGGAACCAATATGAGCATCCAGGTTCCGCTATTGGTTATTGACCGGAGACATGTCTCAGTCATGTCTACATTGTTCTCGAACCCGTAGGGTCCGCACGCTTAAGGTTACGATGACAGTTATATTATGAGTTTATGCATTTTGATGTACCGAAGTTTGTTCGGAGTCCTGGATGTGATCACGGACATGACGAGGAGTCTCGAAATGGTCGAGACATAAAGATTGATATATTGGAAGCCTATGTTTGGATACCGGAAGTGTTCCGTGTGAAATCGGGATTTTATCGGAGTACCGGGAGGTTACCGGAACCCCCCGGGAGCTATATGGGCCATGATGGGCCTTAGTGGAAAAGAGAAGAGGCAGCCCTTCATGGGCCGCGCACCCCTCCCCTCCCTTGGTCCGAATAGTACAAGGAGAGGGGGCCGGCCCCTCTCTGTCTTTTCCCCCCTCCGCGAATCCTATTCCAACTAGGATTGGGGGGGGGGGGAATCCTACTCCCAAAGGGAGTAGGACTCTCCTGGCGCGCCTCCTCTAGGCCAGCCGCACCCCCCCTCTAGTCCTTTATATACGGAGGCAGAGGCACCCAAGAAACACACAAGTTGATCCACGTGATCTTTTCCTTAGCCGTGTGCGGCGCCCCAGCCACCATAGTCCTCGATAATATTGTAGCGGTGCTTAGGCAAAGCCCTGCAGCGGTAGTACATCAAGATCGTCACCACGCCGTCGTGCTGACGGAACTCTTCCCCGACACTTTGCTGGATCGGAGTCCGGGGATCGCCATCGGGCTGAACGTGTGCTAGAACTCGGAGGTGCCGTAGTTTCGGTGCTTGATCGGTCGGATCGTGAAGACGTACGACTACATCAACCAAATGCTTCCATTGTCGATCTACAAAGGGTACGTAGATCACACTCTCCCCTCGTTGCTATGCATCACCATGATCTTGCGTGTGCGTAGGAATTTTTTTGAAATTACTACGAAACCCAACAGTGGCATCCGAGCCTAGGTTTTATATGTTGATGTTATATGCACGAGTAGAACACAAGTGAGTTGTGGGCGATATAAGTCATACTGCTTACCAGCATGTCATACTTTGGTTCGGCGGTATTGTTGGACGAAGCGGCCCGGACCGACATTACGCGTACGCTTACGCGAGACCGGTTCTCCCGACGTGCTTTGCACAGAGGTGGCTTGCGGGTGACAGTTTCTCCAACTTTAGTTGAACCGAGTGTGGCTACGCCCGGTCCTTGCGAAGGTTAAAACAGCACCAACTCGACAAACTATCGTTGTGGTTTTGATGTGTAGGTAAGATTGGTTCTTGCTTAAGCCCGTAGCAGCCACGTAAAACTTGCAACAACAAAGTAGAAGACGTCTAACTTGTTTTTGCAGGGCATGTTGTGATGTGATATGGTCAAGACATGATGCTAAATTTTATTGTATGAGATGATCATGTTTTGTAACCGAGTTATCGGCAACTGGCAGGAGCCATATGGTTGTCGCTTTATTGTATGCAATGCAATCGCGCTGTAATGCTTTACTTTATCACTCAATGGTAGCGATAGTCGTGGAAGCAAAAGCTCGGCGAGACGACAACGATGCTACGATGGAGATCAAGGTGTCGCGCCGGTGACGATGGTGATCACGATGGTGCTTCGAAGATGGAGATCACAAGCACAAGATGATGATGGCCATATCATATCACTTATATTGATTGCATGTGATGTTTATCTTTTGTGCATCTTATCTTGCTTTGATTGATGGTAGCATTATAAGATGATCTCTCACTAATTATCAAGAAGTGTTCTCCCTGAGTATGCACCGTTGCGAAAGTTCTTCGTGCTGAGACACCACATGATGATCGGGTGTGATAGGTTCTACGTTCAAATACAACGGGTGCAAAACAGTTGCACACGCGGAATACTCAGGTTATACTTGACGAGCCAAGCATATACAGATATGGCCTCGGAACACGGAGACCGAAAGGTCGAGCGTGAATCATATAGTAGATATGATCAACATAGTGATGTTCACCAATGAAACTACTCCATCTCACGTGATGATCGGACATGGTTTAGTTGATTTGGATCACGTGATCACTTAGAGGATTAGAGGGATGTCTATCTAAGTGGGAGTTCTTAAGTAATATGATTAAATTGAACTTAAATTTATCATGAACTTAGTCCTGGTAGTATTTTGCAAATTATGTTGTAGATCAATAGCTCGCGTTGTTGCTTCCCTGTGTTTATTTTGATATGTTCCTAGAGAAAATTGTGTTGAAAAATGTTAGTAGCAATGATGCGGATTGGATCCGTAATCTGAGGTTTATCCTCATTGCTGCACAGAAGAATTATGTCCTTGATGCACCGCTAGGTGACAGACCTATTGCAGGAGCAGATGCAGACGTTATGAACGTTTGGCTAGCTCAATATGATGACTACTTGATAGTTTAGTGCACCATGCTTAATGGCTTAGAATCGGGACTTCAAAGACGTTTTGAACGTCATGGAGCATATGAGATGTTCCAGGAGTTGAAGTTAATATTTCAAGAAAATACCTGAGTTGAGAGATATGAAGTCTCCAACAAGTTCTATAGCTAAAAGATGGAGGAGAATCGCTTAACTAGTGAGCATGTGCCCAGATTGTCTGAGTACTACAATCGCTTGAATCAAGTGGGAGTTAATCTTCCAGATAAGATAGTGATTGACAGAATTCTCTAGTCACCATCACCAAGTTAGTAGAACTTCGTGATGAACTATAATATGCAAGGGATGACAAAAATAATTCCCAAGCTCTTCGTGATGCTGAAATCGACGAAGGTAGAAATCAAGAAAAACATCAAGTGTTGATGGTTAACAAGACCACTAGTTTCAAGAAAAGGGCAAAGGGAAGAAGGGGAACTTCAAGAAGAACGGCAAGCAAGTTGCTGCTCAAGTGAAGAAGCCCAAGTCTGGTCCTAAGCCTGAGACTAAGTGCTTCTACTGCAAAGGGACTGGTCACTAGAAGCGGAACTACCCCAAGTGATTGGCGGATAAGAAGGATGGCAAAGTGAACATGAGTATATTTGATATACATCTTATTGATGTGTACTTTACTAGTGTTTATAGCAACCCCTCAGTATTTGATACTAGTTCAGTTGCTAAGATTACTAACTCGAAACGGGAGTTGTAGAATAAACAGAGACTAGTTAAGGGTGAAGTGACGATGTGTGTTGGAAGTGGTTCCAAGATTGATACGATCATCATCGCACACTCCCTATAATTTCGGGATTAGTGTTGAACCTAAATAAGTGTTATTTGGTGTTTGCGTTCAGCATGAATATGATTTGATCATGTTTATTGTAATACGGTTATTCATTTAAGTAAGAGAATAAATTGTTGTTCTGTTTACATGAATAAAACTTTATATGGTTACACACCCAATGAAAATAGTTTGTTGGATCTCGATCGTAGTGATACACATAATCATAATATTGAAACCAAAAGATGCAAAGTTAATAATGATAGTGCAACTTATTTGTGGCACTGCCGTTTAGGTCATATTGGTGTAAAGCGCATGAAGAAACTCCATGCTGATGGGCTTTTGGAATCACTTGATTATGAATCAATTGATGCTTGCGAACCATGCCTCATGGGCAAGATGACTAAGACTCCATTCTTCGGAACAATGGAGCGAGCAACAGATTTGTTGGAAATCATACATACTGATGTATGTGGTCCGATGAATATTGAGGCTCGCGGCAGGTATCATTATTTTCTGATCTTCACAGATGATTTGAGCAGATATGAGTATATCTACTTGATGAAACATAAGTCTGAAACATTTCAAAAGTTCAAAGAATTCAGAGTGAAGTGAAAAATCATCGTAATAAGAAAATAAAGTTTCTACGATCTGATCGTAGAGAAGAGTATTTGAGTTACGAGTTTGGCTTTCAGTTAAAAACAATGTGAAATAGTTTCACTACTCACGCCACCTGGAACACCACAATGTAATGGTGTGTCCGAACGTCATTACCGTACTTTATTAGATATGGTGCGATCTATGATGTCTCTTACCGATCTACCACTATCGTTTTGGGGTTATGCATTAGAGACATCTGCATTCACGTTAAATAGGGCACCATCTAAATCCGTTGAGACGACACCGTATGAACTATGGTTTGGCAAGAAACCTAAGCTATTGTTTCTTAAAGTTTGAGGTTGCAATGCTTATGTGAAAAAGTTTCAACCTAATAAGCTCAAACCCAAATTGGAGAAATGTGTCTTCATAGGATATCCAAAGGAAACTATTGGATACACCTTCTATCACAGATCCGAAGGCAAGACTTTTGTTGCTAAATTCGGAAACTTTCTAGAGAAGGAGTTTCTCTCGAAAGAAGTGAGTGGGAGGAAAGTAGAAAACTTGATAAGGTAATTGTACCTTCTCCCTTATTGGAAAGTATTTCATCACAGAAATCTGTTCTTGTGACTACTACACCAATTAGTGAGGAAGATAATGATGATGATCATGTAACTTCAGATCAAGTTACTACCGAATCTCATAGGTAAACCAGAGTAAGATCCGCACCAGAGTGGTACGGTAATCCTGTTCTGGAAGTCATGTTATTAGACCATGACGAACTTGCGAACTATGAGGAAGCGATGTTGAGCCTAGATTCCGCGAAATGGTTTGAGGCCATGAAATCTGAGATATGATCCATGTATGAGAACAAAGTATGGACTTTGATGGATTTGCCTGATGATCGGCAAGCCATAAAAATAAATGGATCTTCAAGAGGAAGACAGACGCTGATAGTAGTGTTATTATCTACAAAGCTAGAATTGTCGCAAAAGGTTTTTCGACAAGTTCAAGGTGTTGACTACGATGAGAGATTCTCACTCGTATCTATGCTTAAGTCTGTCCGAATCATGTTAGCAATTGCCGCATTTTATGAAATCTGGCAAATGGATAAACAAAACTGAATTCCTTAATGGATTTATTGAAGAAGAGTTGTATACAATGCAACTAGAAGGTTTTGTCAATCCGAAAGGTACTAACAAAATGTGCAAGCTCCAGCGATCCATATGTGAACTGGTGCAAGCATCTCGGAGTTGGAATATACGCTTTGATGAGTTGATCAAAGCATATAGTTTTATACAGACTTGCGGTGAAGCCTGTATTTGCAAGAAAGTGAGTGGGAGCACTACGACATTTCTGATAAGTATATGTGAATGACATATTGTTGATCAGAAATAATGTAGAATTATTCTGTAAAGCATAAAGGAGTGTTTGAAAGGAGTTTTTCAAAGAAAGACTTCGGTGAAGCTGCTTACATATTGAGCTTCAAGATCTATAGAGATAGATCAAGACGCTTGATAAGTTTTTCCAATGAGTACATACCTTGACAAGATTTTGAAGTAATTCAAAATGGAGCAGTCAAAGAAAGAGTTCTTGCCTGCATTACAAGGTGTGAAGTTAAGTAAGACTCAAAGCCCGACCACGGCAGAAGATAGAAAGAGAATGAAAGTCATTCCCTATGCCTTGGCCATAGGTTCTATAAAGTATGTCATGCTGTGTACCAGATCTATTGTATACCCTGCACTGATTTGGCAAGGGAGTACAATAGTGATCTAGGAGTAGATCACTGGACAGCGGTCAGAATTATCCTTAGTGAAATAAGGATATGTTTCTCGATTATGGACATGACAAAAAGGGTTCGTCGTAAAGGGTTACGTCGATGCAAGTTTTTGACACTGATCTAGAAGACTCTAAGTCTCGGTCTAGATACATATTGAAAGTGGGAGCAATTGGCTAGAGTAGCTCCAAGCAGAGCATTGTTGACATAGAAATTTGCAAAATACATGCGGATCTGAATGTGGCAGACCCGTTGACTAAGATTCTCTCACAAGCAAAACATGATCACACCTTAGTACTCTTTGGGTGTCAATCACATAGCAATGTGAACTAGATTACTGAATCTAGTAAACCCTTTGGGTATTGGTCACATGGCGATGTGAACAATGGGTGTTAATCACATGATGATGTGAACTATCGAAGTTAATCACATGGTGATGTGATCTAGATTATTGACTCTAGTGCAAGTGGGAGACTGAAGGAAATATGCCCTAGAGGCAATAATAAAGTTATTATTTATTTCCTTATTTCATGATAAATGTTTATTATTCATGTTATAATTGTATTAACCGGAAACATAATACATGTGTGAATACATAGACAAACAGAGTGTCACTAGTATGCCTCTACTTGACTAGCTCGTTAATCAAAGATGGTTATGTTTCCTAACCATAGACAAAGAGTTGTTATTTGATTAACGGGATCACATCATTAGGTGAATGATCTGATTGACATGACCCATTCCATTAGCTTAGCACCCGATCGTTTAGTATGTTGCTATTGCTTTCTTCATGACTTATACATGTTCCTATGACTATGAGATTATGCAACTCCCATTTACCAGAGGAACACTTTATGTGCTACCAAACGTTACAACGTAACTGGGTGATTATAAAGGAGCTCTACAGGTGTCTCCAAAGGTACATGTTGGGTTGGCGTATTTCGAGATTAGGATTTGTCACTCTGATTGTCGGAGAGGTATCTCTGGGCCCTCTCGGTAATGCACATCACTTAAGCCTTGCAAGCATTGCAACTAATGAGTTAGTTGTGGGATGATGTATTACAAAATGAGTAAAGAGACTTGCCGGTAACGAGATTGAACTAGGTATTTGGAATACCGACGATCGAATCTCGGGCAAGTAACATACCGATGACAAAGGGAACAACGTATGTTGTTATGCGGTCTGACCGATAAAGATCTTCGTAGAATATGTAGGAACCAATATGATCATCCAGGTTCCGCTATTGGTTATTGACCGGAGACATGTCTCGGTCATGTATACATTGTTCTCGAACCCGTAGGGTCCGCACGCTTAAGGTTACGATGACAGTTATATTATGAGTTTATGCATTTTGATGTACCGAAGTTTGTTCGAAGTCCCGTATGTGATCACGGACAACACGAGGAGTCTCAAAATGGTCGAGACATAAAGATTGATATATTGGAAGCCTATGTTTGGATACCAGAAGTGTTCCGTGTGAAATCGGGATTTTACCGGAGTACCGGGAGGTTACCGGAACCCCCCGGGAGCTATATGGGCCATGATGGGCCTTAGTGGAAAAGAGAAGAGGCAGCCCTTCATGGGCCGCGTGCCCCTCCCCTCCCTTTGTCTGAATAGGACAAGGAGAGGGGGCCGGCCCCTCTCTCTCTTTTCCCCCCTCCACGAATCCTATTCCAACTAGGATTGGGGGCGGGGGGGAATCCTACTCCCAGAGGGAGTAGGACTCTCCTGGCGCGCCTCCTCTAGGCCAGCCGCACCCCCCCTCTAGTCCTTTATATACGGAGGCAGAGGCACCCAAGAAACACACAAGTTGATCCACGTGATCTTTTCCTTAGCCGTGTGCGGCGCCCCAGCCACCATAGTCCTCGATAATATTGTAGCGGTGCTTAGGCAAAGCCCTGCAGCGGTAGTACATCAAGATCGTCACCACGCCTTCGTGCTGACGAAACTCTTCCCTGACACTTTGCTGGATCGGAGTCCGGGGATCGTCATCGAGCTGAACATGTGCTAGAACTCGGAGGTGCCGTAGTTTCGGTGCTTGATCGGTCAGATCGTGAAGACGTACGACTACATCAACCAAACGCTTCCATTGTCGATCTACAAAGGGTACGTAGATCACACTCTCCCCTCGTTGCTATGCATCACCATGATCTTGCGTGTGTGTAGGAAATTTTTTGAAATTACTACGAAACCCAACAATTTAATGCAAACACCAAAAATAAATGGCTGTTGGAGTCATGCGTAACCAAATATACATAACAAAGTTTGAAGGCTTGAGAAGGACAAACTTACATTATTGGTGAAGGCAAGCTCTATAAAGCCCTTGTCCATGCTGATGGGGGGGGGGGGCAATTCAAGAAGTTTACCACAGAATCTTCTTCATAAGCATTGCCTTTATTCTACATTTTGTTAAGAGTAAATATAGATGTGACAATATAAGAAAAAATGGAGAATATTTAAGATAAGATGAGGAGTGATGCTACATAACCAAGTAGCTATAAATGTAAGTACATCGATACAGGCAAAAGGTACAGCCAAGAGCAATGCAGAGCTAAACTTCTTTAGTACCATCGGTGTTATCCAACCTTATGGTAGGAGTAAATATAGATCTTATGTGTAGAAAATGGAGGGCAAAGGAAAATAAGCTGCAGAGTGATGGTACATGAACCACTACCTATCAATATAAGTACACTGATAAAGGACAGCAGGTACTTACAAGAACAATGCAGAGCTAAAAAATTTCATTGGAATTGGATATATTATACACTAATGTAACCATTCATACAGATCAGATAATTTGGAGCGAACAATTGATAAGAAAGCTATCATGCATACTGCTGTCACATAATGAACCAGATATGTATGCAAGTACAGTGATACAGGACAACATGTACTAACAAGAGCAAAGCAGTGGACAACATATTTGCGATATCCAGTCATTCTTTTCGAACCGGAATTCTTTTTCAAGCATATTTCCTGCAAAAAGGATCCATAAGGCACATGCGGAAAAGTAGAAGTTCAAATTGTTATGTGATATCATAGACAGTACCTCATCCTCGAAACGAGACCAGTGCACAACAAGGTTTCTCCATTCAATGTCTTCTAAATTTAGCACAGGAGACTTCACCATAAATTTGTTTATAGACTTGCCATCGAAGTGTGATTTCCTCAGGTAACACCAATACTGCTGCAATGTGATACGTCTCTGTCGTATCTATAATTTTTGATTGTTCCATGCCAATATTCTACAACTTTCATATACTTTTGGCAACTTTTTATATTATTTTTGGGACTAACATGTTGATCCAGTGCCAGTTCCTGTCTGTTGCATGTTTTATGTTTCGCAGAATATCCATATCAAACGGAATCCAAACGGGTTAAAAAAGGACGGAGCTTATTTTTGGAATATTTGAAAACTTCCGAAAGAAAAATCCAGGCAAGACGGTGCCCGAGGTGGCCACGAGGCAGGGGGCGCGCCTGCCCCCCTAGGCACGCCCCTGACCCTCGTGGGCCACCCGTAAGGCGGTTGATGCCCTTCTTCGGCCGCAAGAAAGCTATTTTTTGGTAAAAAAATCACGGCGAAGGTTTCAGGCCAATCAGAGTTACGGATCTCCATATATATATACAAAACGGTGAAAGGGCAGCAGAAGAGAACGCAAAAACAGAGAGAGACAGAGAGACAGATCCAATCTCGGAGGGGCTCTCGCCCCTCCCATGCCATGGAGGCCATGGACTAGAGGGGAAACCCTTCTCCCATCTAGGGAGGAGGTCAAGGAAGAAGAAGATGAAGGGCCCCCCTCTCCCCTTCTCTTCCGGTGGCGCCAGAACGCTGTCGTGGCCATCATCATCATCATCACCGCGATCTACACCAACACCTCCGCCATCTTCACCAACATCTCCATCACCTTCCCCCCTCTATCTGCAGCGGTCCACTCTCCCGCAACCCGCTGTACCCTCTACTTTAACATGGTGCTTTATGCTTCATATTATTATCCAATGATATGTTGCCATCCTATGATGTCTGAGTAGATTTTCATTGTCCTATCGGTGGTTGATGAATTGCTATGATTGATTTAATTTGCTTGTGGTTATGTTGCTGTCCTTTGGTGCCCATCATATGAGCGCGCATGTGGATCACACCATAGGGTTAGTCGTATATTGATAGGACTATGTATTGGAGGGCAAGAGTGACAGAAGCTTCAACCTAGCATAGAAATTGATGCATACGGGATTGAAGGGGGACCAATATATCTTAATGCTATGGTTGGGTCTTACCTTAATGAACGTTAGTAGTTGCAAATGCTTGCTAATAGTTCCAATCATAAGTGCATAGAATTCCAAGTCAGGGATGACATGCTAGCAGTGGCCTCTCCCACATAAAACTTGCTATTGGTCTAGTAAAGTAGTCAATTGCTTAAGGGGCAATTTCGCAACTCCTACCACCACTTTTCCACACTCGCTATATTTACTTTATTGCTTCTTTACTTACAACAGCCCCTACTTTTTACTTATGTAATCTTTATTATCTTGCAAACCTATCCAACAACACCTACAAAGTACTTCTAGTTTCATACTCGTTCTAGGTAAAGCGAACATCAAGTGTGCGTAGAGTTGTACAGGTGGTCAATAGAACTTGAGGGAATATTTGTTCTGCCTTTAGCTCCTCGTTGGGTTCGACACTCTTACTTATTGTAACGCCCCGAGACCGATGTGCCAGGTGTCGTTCAGTTATTCGCTGTTGTTGCGTTGTCATTGCTTGCGTGTCATGCATTGCATATCATGTCATCATGTGCATTTCATTTGCATACGTGTTCGTCTCATGCATCCGAGTTTTTTCCCCGTTGTTCGTTTTGCAATCCGACGTTCCGTTCTCCTCCGGTGGTCATTTCTACCTTTCTTTCATGTGTGGGGATTAAACATTTCCGGATTGGACCGAGTCTTGCCAAGCGGCCTTGGTTTACTACCGGTAGACCGCCTGTCAAGTTTCGTACCATTTGGACTTCGTTTGATACTCCAACGGTTAACCGAGGGACCGAAAAGGCCTCGTGTGTGTTGCAGCTCAACACCCTTCCAATTTGGCCCAAAACCCACCTAACTCTGCTCCATCATCTCGGTCGTTCGATCACGATCGTGTGGCCGAAAACCGCACCTCATTTGGACTCTCCTAGCTCCCTCTATGCCTATATATACAACCCCCCTCCGACAATTCACGGTTCATTCTTCCCCTAACCCTAAAAATTCTCAGATCCGCGCCGCCGGACGAAATCCCCACCTTCACCGGACATGTCCGCTACCTCCGCCACCTCACTCCGCCCAATGAGAGCGCGACACGTCACCCCGCCGCCGCTTCCCCTCCACTCACCGTGCGCCACATGGCACCGCGCCGCCCCACTCCGCCGCCGGCCCGCGGAGCACATCCGGGGCCCGCGCGAGCCCGGATCTCCGCCGCCGCCCGCAGGCACCCCGCGCCTCCTCGCTCCCGCAGCCGGTCGAGGGGAGGAGCCCCTCGATCCACGCCTTCGCCACCGGTTTTCTCCGCCACCGTGCGCCCTCGCCGCCACGGGCCACCATCGCCGGCGCCGCCTTGCCCGTCCCGATGCCGTTTTCCCTCGCCGTCGCCTCCCTTCCTCCGGCCCCGTCCAGATCCGACATGGAGCTCGCCGGATCCGCCCGTTTCCTGCCGCCTCGCCGGACCCCGCTCGCTGCCGGAGTCCTCCATCACCGCCATCGCCATGGATCGGGAACCAGTTCCCCCGCTCGACGACGTTGACCCTCCACGTGGGCCGGTCCAGCTTCCCGGCCAGCGCAGTGCCGAGTGCGGCCCAGCCTCCTCCGCCCCGAGGCCCAGCTTTCCGCGACCGCAGCGCCAGGCCCATCCCCAGCCGGCCCCGACGGCCTGCCTTCCCCTCCTTCCCGGGCCAGGCCCAGGGTGAGCCGCCCCAGCGCCCCGCCTCTATATTTTTTTCCTCCTGTTGGGCTAGTTTGTTTCGGCCCGATGCATGTTTTTTTCCTCTGTTGCGATTTTTCTATTATCCAGAGTTTGGCAGTTTTCCAGAATAGTCCCCCTAGTTCATGCATTTAATAACTCACAAATGGTGCATCGGATTAAAATGATTTATATATGAAACTTGCTCAGAATTTTGTGTAGATTAATAATATCCAACTTTCATCCATGTTTAAAATATTTAAAATGTTGTTTGCATTAATTTGCTCCTATGCCATGCTAAAATGATTTAATTCATAACTAAATAACCGTAACACCGATTTTAATAAACTTTATATGTAAATGGGGTAGAATTTTGCCTAGTTTAACATGGTGGCATCATCTTGCATGTTTAACAACTCTAAAATTATGTTTAGGGCGGAACAGTACCAAACCTTAAATTATGCATATGAGGATTTTCCGGAATTGTTGTTCGTTGTTTCCAGCCTCATTTAAATTTGCCTAGATAGGTAGTTTTCATTTGCTTCACCCCTTGCCATGTTAATCAACATTTAATATTGTTGGGTACATAAACAAGAGAGAACTAAATAATTGATGTGGTGTTTTGTCAATATGCATCCTGATGCATATTGAGCTCCACTTAATTTGTAGGATTGTTTGTGCACTTTGCCATGCCATGCATACTTAAACCGGACATGCATCATACTTGATTGTGCATCCTGCCATGTTCATGTCGTGGTTGTTTACTATGCTGTGTGCTTCTTTTCCAGTGTTGCTTCTTCGGGTTGGTTCCGTTAACGTCGTGATTGTGAGGACCCGTTCGACTACGTCCGTTTGTCTTCTTCATGGACTCGTTCTTCTTCCTTGCGGGATCTCAGGCAAGATGATCATACCCTCGAAATCACTACTATCTTTGCTATGCTAGATGCTCGCTCTTTTGCTATGCCAATGCTTCGATGCCTACCTTTTGCTTGTTCGCCTCCCAATTGCCATGTCAAACCCCTAACCCACCATGTCCCAGCAAACCGTTGATTGGCTATGTTACCGCTTTGCTCAGCCCCTCTTATAGCGTTGTTAGTTGCAGGTGAAGATTGAAGTTTGTTCCTTGTTGGAACATGGAGATGTCGTTCCTTGTTGGAACATTGTTTTACTTGTTGGGATATCACTATATATCTTATTTAATTAATGCATCTATATACTTGGTAAAGGGTGGAAGGCTCGGCCTTATGCCTGGTGTTTTGTTCCACTCTTGCCACCCTAGTTTCCGTCATATCGGTGTTATGTTCCCGGATTTTGCGTCCCTTACGCGGTTGGGCTATTATGGGAACCCCTTGACAGTTCGCCTTAGTAAAGCTTTTCCAGCAATGCCCAACATTGGTTTTACCTTTTGCCACCTAGCCTTTTCTTTTCCCTTGGGGGTCGCGCGCCCAAGGGTCATCATTATTTTACCCCCCCGGGCCAGTGCTCCTTTGAGTGTTGGTCCAACTGAGCGATGTCCGAGGCTACCAGGGGCAACTCTGGGCTGGCTTACCCGACGTCTTGCTCATCTGAGTGTGCCCTGAGAAAGAGATATGTGCAGCTCCTATCGGGATTTGTCGGCACATTCGGGCGGTGTTGCTGGTCTTGTTTTACCCTGTCGAAATGTCTTGTTGTACCGGGATACCGAGTCTGATCGGAATGTCTCGGGTGGAGGTCTATTCCTTCGTTGACCGTGAGAGCTTGTGATGGGATAAGTTGGGACACCCCTGCAGGGATTGAACTTTCGAAAGCCGTGCCCGCGGTTATGGGCAGATGGGAATTTGTTAACATCCGGTTGTAGAAAACCTGAACTTGACCTTAATTAAAATGAATCAACAGCGTGTGTAACCGTGATGGTCTCTTTCCGGCGGAGTCCGGGAAGTGAACACGGTTGTTGGAGTTATGCTTGACGTAGGTAGTCCAGGATCACTTCTTGATCATACCTTTATCGACCGTGCTTTGCCTTCTCTTCTCGCTCTCATTTGCGTATGTTAGCCACCATATATGCTAGTCGCTTGCTGCAGCTCCACCTCATACCTTTACCTTACCCATAAGCTTAAATAGTCTTGATCGCGAGGGTGCGAGATTGCTGAGTCCCTGTGGCTCACAGATACTTCCAAAACCAGCTTGCAGGTGCCGATGAGTCCGTTTAGATGACACAATCAAGCTCAGGAGGAACTCGATGAAGATCTTGTCCTTTGTGTTGTTTTGTGCTAGTTGATCAGTAGTGGAGCCCAGTTGGGGTCGATCGGGGACCTTTGTCGCATTTGGGGTTCTTCTTTTATTTTGGTTCCGTAGTCGGACCATGAGTGTATTTGATTGATGTAATGTTTATTCATGTAATTGTGTGAAGTGGCGATTGTAAGCCAACTATGTATCTCTTTCCCTTATGTATTACATGGGTTGTGTGAATATTACCTCACTTGCGACATATGCCTTCAATGCGATTATGCCTCTAAGTCGTGCCTCGACACGTGGGAGATATAGTCGCATCGAGGGTGTTATAAGTTGGTATCAGAGCCTTCCCCGACCTTAGGAGCCCCATTGCTTGATCGTTTTTAGCAGCCGAGTTGTGTCTAGAAAAATGTTTTGAGTCATTAGGAATTATATATCAGAGAGTTTAGGAATTCTTTTTACTTCCCAGTCTCCTCATCGCTCTGGTAAGGCATCCTGACGTAGAGTTTTGACTCTTCTCTTCTCAAATTTCACTAAATTTTTTTTAGGATCACGCGGGTATCTTGGAATCATTCCGATGGTTTTATGATGAGAACATTGTCTTGGTGCCTCCTGTCAGGGGTTTTGTGGAAGTGTCCCGGGGAGTTGAGCTCTGAGGTGTTGTCGTCATAATTTTATCGTTGCAGTTCTGGAATACCTGAGTTTAGTTTGCCGACATCGAAAATCTCTTTTATGCAGTTCATTGGTGAGATAACCTCGACGCCACCCAGTACTGGGGCGGGAGTTCGGGAGTATCACCATAACTTGTATAACGGATGCTTTTCGAAGGTTGAGGTAGATGATTTCCGAAGGTTTCTTGGTTATGTGTTGAAGGATGGATACAGCTGGATGTAGGATTTGCTAGATTTGGGTGAGATATTATGCTTCCGCTGTATCTCCAACACCTGATTGCATAACCGGAAAATTTCGGGAGTTTCATAGGTGGGAATTCAAGTAGCTCTTAGGATATCTTTCCGACAGATGTATGATATGAAATTGGGGTTCGACGTCTAGTGGTCCGCCTATTCACGGTCGGTTTTACAGTGGTCTCGTTGTGTCTTAAAGAGTCCTTGGCTATGCCGACTCAGGGACGCTTCGTATGTCATGTGCAATGCCTTGTACATGATGGTGCTGTACGATCGAGCCCGTGTAGGCCCCACCACGAAAACTTCGGACGAAATCTCTATCATATGTTTGTTCCGGCTTATTCTGCAAGCCAACCCTTTGTTTTTGTTTTGAGTTGTGGTATTCGAGTTGCTTCGAAGTCAAATGTTGATTCCATACCTTTTTCCTAAGCGGTATTCTCATACTCCTATGCGAATACTTATCCTTCTTGATAATCGAGTTGTCATTTCAATTTCTTCTCAACCGGTGTACTTCTCTTCAAGTGGATCCGATCATTTCAACAACCGCAAGATCATTTATCACTTCTTCTCAACGGTGTTTGTTTCATCCGTCTCCAAGTTGCCTTTATTTTTTTCCACCCTCCCTCCCTTTGTTTTCTCCAAGGATTAAGATCTCTTAATCGAGTATCCTTCTTATTGATGTGAAGTCTCTCCATTCCTTTTTTCGTCAATATTCTTATCCGGTGATTCTCATGAAGATTCTAACGGAGTCTCAAGTTCATCATTCTTCATTCTTTTTCTTCTCCGGTGTTGTCAATTCAAGTTTTCGGTGTTGCTCATATTCTTTTCCGTATTTCATTGCATTCTCTTACCGGTGCACCTCTTAATAATTAATTTCTCGCTATTCATTTGTTCCGGAGTGCTCAAGATATCTCAATGGGCTCGTCTTGTCATTCAAGATCCGTTCAACCTTTTTCGAGAAATGTTATATCATTCAAGCCTTTTAATTCAACCGGTGCAACCCCTTTTTAAATCGTTCTACGGTGTTTCTTTTGAGTGGGCCCTAACCCACAGTTCTTTTCCCAGGATCTTACCTAACTCTTCTTATTTTCCTGGAGCTATCCTAAATTCATTTTAAATTTGACGTAAGAATGATTTATCATCAGTCAAATGCTTTTCTCCAAGATCTATCGAATTATTTTCATCGTTGGTTCAACCTCTTCATTTTGATTCTTCCGGAGTGCCGAAACGATTCTTGATGGTGTTTCTCATCGTCATTCTCATATTTTGAAGACCGAAGAAGAGTTTCTCTTTAATCTTGCTCTATTCTCTTGAAGATTCGTGGTGCTAGCTTGTTGCCATCCTCTCATATTTGTTTTCGATTGTGAGAATCTTTTCCACCCATCAGGAGAAATTCAAGAGCCTTCTCAGTTTGTTATCCAGAGTCCATCAAGCCAGGTTTATTCATTCTCAGTTTGCAGTTTTCATTCTCCGATATTACCGGTGCTTCGTTCAAGTGATCTTTAATCGGCTCGTGATCTCTTCGTTCTCATGTATCTAAATTTCTCTCAAGCTTCTTCATTCATTTGCTTATTCTTCCCGTTGTTCCTTTATCTTTTCTTCGTTCATCTTAATTCGTATGGTGGTTCGTTCAAGAATTTTTCTTCTTTCTTATCATATCAATTCATTTGTTGTTCCAATCCTACCGGTGGTTCGTTGAAGACCTTCTCAAGTTTTGTTATATCTCTTTTAATCCTTTTTACGAGAATAAGTGATATGCCAAATCCGTTGCTTGTCAGCAATTAAATTGTTGAAGGATACGCATAACATAATTCTTATTCTTGTTCCATCCAAATGATTAATTCCTTATTCCGGAGGTTCATCAAAATTCTTGGTTTCAATTGTTTCATCTTTTCTTTTCCGGAGTTCCAAGCGCTCTCAATTTATTTCATCACGAAGATCCATCTAAATCATTGCAAGGATTCACCTTGTATTTTCAACTTCTCTTTCTTTTAGTTTGATCATCCTTTTTGTTACCGGAGTTCTTCATGGAGGCTCTACATGATGGTGCATTAAGGATATTACTCCTTCTCCAACTTTGTCATCGAGATTCTTTTCTAAGAAACTCAAGCTTTCATCATCTTCCTATCCGGAGTGCATTTCTTTCTAACGTATCATTGGAGGTGGTATTATGTCATTCTTGATAATTTGACTTCATGTTTTCATGATTCACATGTTGTCAAGATTGGGATATTTTAAATCCATCAATCTCGTCATTGGAGCTATCTTGGGTTATATTTCACCTATAGCCTTCCCTAAGGATTGTTGCTAATTTTGGTGCTTATAAATGATCCAAGTTCTTCATTTATCCTTTCCGGTGCGATATACTTTCTCGTCCCCTCGTTCTTATCAACCCAATTCTTTTTCCCGTTAGTGGCAGAATTTCACCTCAGTTTTGAGATGGTTTTCATAAGACCATATGAAGTTATTCTTTTCGTTGCGGATTGTTTCAACAACTCCGTGTGACCCTTCTCTTTAAGATGCTTTTCAAGCTCATTGGAGGTAGAAGATGTTGTTTTCTTCTCCATTCTTTTGTTCCGTCGATATAATCTTCTATTCTTTTGTTCTAGAGCCATTACGATGTTGCTTTCTTCAACCATCATCCCGCTTCATCAAAGATCATGTTCTTTTCATGATTGTCCATTTAACCGGAGTGTCATGCCCTCTTTGCAAGTTATATCATCTTATCAAATTCTTATTCAATTTCTGTTATTTTCAACCGGAGTGCTGCCCGAATTTTGGTCTTCCTTGATCCCCTTCCTTAACCGGAGTGTTTTTCTATATATATCTTCCCTTCAACCTCAAGGTTTCGCAATGCTCTTTGTCCCCCTTTTCTAACGGAGTGCTTTCGACTTTGTTCTCCTTCGTTGTATTCTTTTCTCGAATTTGTTAAAACTCTCAAGGTTCGTGGCTTCACTCGTTTGTCAATGAAGCAACTTAGTTTTACCTCTTCTCTTTTCTCTTCCGTTTGTCCCTCCGGTGCCATTCTAGATCTCGGGACGAGATCCGCTCGTAGTGGTGGAGTGTTGTAACGCCCCGAGACCGATGTGCCAGGTGTCGTTCAGTTATTCGCTGTTGTTGCGTTGTCATTGCTTGCGTGTCATGCATTGCATATCATGTCATCATGTGCATTTCATTTGCATACGTGTTCGTCTCATGCATCCGAGTTTTTTCCCCGTTGTTCGTTTTGCAATCCGGCGTTCCGTTCTCCTCCGGTGGTCATTTCTACCTTTCTTTCATGTGTGGGGATTAAACATTTCCGTATTGGACCGAGTCTTGCCAAGCGGCCTTGGTTTACTACCGGTAGACCGCCTGTCAAGTTTCGTACCATTTGGACTTCGTTTGATACTCCAACGGTTAACCGAGGGACCGAAAAGGCCTCGTGTGTGTTGCAGCCCAACACCCTTCCAATTTGGCCCAAAACCCACCTAACTCTGCTCCATCATCTCGGTCGTTCGATCACGATCGCGTGGCCGAAAACCGCACCTCATTTGGACTGTCCTAGCTCCCTCTATGCCTATATATACAACCCCCCTCCGACAATTCACGGTTCATTCTTCCCCTAACCCTAAAAATTCTCAGATCCGCGCCGCCGGACGAAATCCCCACCTTCATTGGACATGTCCGCTGCCTCCGCCACCTCACTCCGCCCAATGAGAGCGCGACATGTCACCCCGCCGCCGCTTCCCCTCCATTCACCGCGCGCCACATGGCACCGCGCCGCCCCACTTCGCCGCCGGCCCGCGGAGCCCATCCGGAGCCCGCGCGAGCCCGGGTCTCCGCCGCCGCCCGCAGGCACCCCGCGCCTCCTCGCTCCCGCAGCCGGTCGAGGGGAGGAGCCCCTCGATCCACGCCTTCGCCATCGGTTTTCTCCGCCGCCGTGCGCCCTCGCCGCCGCGGGCCACCATCGCCGGCGCCGCCTTGCCCGTCCCGACGCCGTTTTCCCTCGCCGTCGCCTCCCTTCCTCCGGCCCTGTCCAGATCCGGCATGGAGCTCGCCGGATCCGCCCGTTTCCTGCCGCCTCGCCGGACCCCGCTCGCTGCCGGAGTCCTCCATCGCCGCCATCGCCATGGATCGGGAACCAGTTCCCCCGCTCGACGACGTTGACCCTCCACGTGGGCCGGTCCAGCTTCCCGGCCAGCGCAGCGCCGAGTGCGGCCCAGCCTCCTCCGCCCCGAGGCCCAGCTTTCCGCAACCGCAGCGCCAGGCCCATCCCCAGCCGGCCCCGACGGCCTGCCTTCCCCTCCTTCCTAGGCCAGGCCCAGGGTGAGCCGCCCTAGCGCCCCGCCTCTATATTTTTTTTCCTCCTGTTGGACTAGTTTGTTTCGGCCCGATGCATGTTTTTTTCCTCTGTTGCGATTTGTCTATTATCCAGAGTTTGGCAGTTTTGCAGAATAGTCCCCCTAGTTCATGCATTTAATAACTCACAAATGGTGCATCAGATTAAAATGATTTATATATGAAACTTGCTCAGAATTTTGTGTAGATTAATAATATCCAACTTTCATCCATGTTTAAAATATTTAAAATGTTGTTTGCATTAATTTGCTCCTATGCCATGCTAAAATGATTTAATTCATAACTAAATAACCGTAACTCCGATTTTAATAAACTTTATATGTAAATGGGGTAGAATTTTGCCTAGTTTAACATGGTGGCATCATCTTGCATGTTTAACAACTCTAAAATTATGTTTAGGGCAGAACAGTACCAAACCTTAAATTATGCATATGAGGATTTTCCGGAATTGTTGTTCGTTGTTTCCGGCCTCATTTAAATTTGCCTAGATAGGTAGTTTTCATTTGCTTCACCCCTTGCCATGTTAATCAACATTTAATATTGTTGGGTACATAAACGAGAGAGAACTAAATAATTGATGTGGTGTTTTGTCAATATGCATCCCGATGCATATTGAGCTCCACTTAATTTGTAGGATTGTTTGTGCACTTTGCCATGCCATGCATACTTAAACCGGACATGCATCATACTTGATTGTGCATCCTGCCATGTTCATGTCGTGGTTGTTTACTATGTTGTGTGCTTCTTTTCCGGTGTTGCTTCTTCGGGTTGGTTCCGTTAACGTCGTGTATGTGAGGACCCGTTCGACTACGTCCGTTTGTCTTCTTCATGGACTCGTTCTTCTTCCTTGCGGGATCTCAGGCAAGATGATCATACCCTCGAAATCACTACTATCTTTGCTATGCTAGATGCTCGCTCTTTTTCTATGCCAATGCTTCGATGCCTACCTTTTGCTTGTCAGCCTCCCAATTGCCATGTCAAACCCCTAACCCACCATGTCCCAGCAAACCGTTGATTGGCTATGTTACCGCTTTGCTCAGCCCCTCTTATAGCGTTGTTAGTTGCAGGTGAAGATTGAAGTTTGTTCCTTGTTGGAACATGGAGATGTCGTTCGTTGTTGGAACATTGTTTTACTTATTGGGATATCACTATATATCTTATTTAATTAATGCATCTATATACTTGGTAAAGGGTGGAAGGCTCGGCCTTATGCCTGGTGTTTTGTTCCACTCTTGCCACCCTAGTTTCCGTCATATCGGTGTTATGTTCCCGGATTTTGCGTCCCTTACGCGGTTGGGCTATTATGGGAACCCCTTGACAGTTCGCCTTAGTAAAGCTTTTCCAGCAATGCCCAACATTGGTTTTACCTTTTGCCACCTAGCCTTTTCTTTTCCCTTGGGGGTCGCGCGCCCAAGGGTCATCATTATTTTACCCCCCCCCCCCCGGGCCAGTGCTCCTCTGAGTGTTGGTCCAACTGAGCGATGTCCGAGGCTACCAGGGGCAACTCTGGGCTGGCTTACCCGACGTCTTGCTCATCTGAGTGTGCCCTGAGAAAGAGATATGTGCAGCTCCTATCGGGATTTGTCGGCACATTCGGGCGGTGTTGCTGGTATTGTTTTACCCTGTCAAAATGTCTTGTTGTACCGGGATACCGAGTCTGATCGGAATGTCTCGGGTGGAGGTCTATTCCTTCGTTGACCGTGAGAGCTTGTGATGGGCTAAGTTGGGACACCCCTGCAGGGATTGAACTTTCGAAAGCCGTGCCCGCGGTTATGGGCAGATGGGAATTTGTTAACGTCCGGTTGTAGAAAACCTGAACTTGACCTTAATTAAAATGAATCAACAGCGTGTGTAACCGTGATGGTCTCTTTCCGGCGGAGTCCGGGAAGTGAACACGGTTGTTGGAGTTATGCTTTACGTAGGTAGTCCAGGATCACTTCTTGATCATACCTTTATCGACCATGCTTTGCCTTCTCTTCTCGCTCTCATTTGCGTATGTTAGCCACCATATATGCTAGTCGCTTGCTGCAGCTCCACCTCATACCTTTACCTTACCCATAAGCTTAAATAGTCTTGATCGCGAGGGTGCGAGATTGCTGAGTCCCTGTGGCTCACAGATACTTCCAAAACCAGCTTGCAGGTGCCGATGAGTCTGTTCAGATGACACAATCAAGCTCAGGAGGAACTCGATGAAGATCTTGTCCTTTGTGTTGTTTCGTGCTAGTTGATCAGTAGTGGAGCCCAGTTGGGGTCGATCGGGGACCTTTGTCGCATTTGGGGTTCTTCTTTTATTTTGGTTCCGTAGTCGGACCATGAGTGTATTTGATTGATGTAATGTTTATTCATGTAATTGTGTGAAGTGGCGATTGTAAGCCAACTATGTATCTCTTTCCCTTATGTATTACATGGGTTGTGTGAATATTACCTCACTTGCGACATATGCCTTCAATGCGATTATGCCTCTAAGTCGTGCCTCGACACGTGGGAGATATAGTCGCATCGAGGGTGTTATACTTATCGAAAACTGTTGCGATCCCCTATACTTGTGGGTTATCAAGACCTTTTTCTGGCGCCGTTGCCGTGGAGAAATAGCGTGGGGTGAATATTCTCGTGTGTGCTTGTTTGCTTTATCACTAAGTAATTTTTATTTGCTGTTCTTAGTTGTTCTTTATCTTTAGTTATGGATATGGAACACGAAATACCAAAAAAATAGGTGTACTTGCTACTCATGGAGATGGGGAACCTCCGAAAACCCTCGATGCTGGTTATGTGAAAGAGATTATGTACTACTTTAATAATCCTGAGAAAACCCCATTCAATTATGTAATGGGAGTAACATTGTATCAACGTGAATACTTTAGGGATTATCGCTTGACACAAAAAGGGAAACTATTATGGGATCAAATTCATATATTGAATTGGTATGCTAGGCAACTATGCTTGAGATATGATTATACTTGTTGCTCTAGGATGAAGGCTCCACACCTTTCCTTTTTATGCAAATTTAATGATAATAAAAACTTAGCTTCTTATGCTAATGGTATATATGATTACTATGATGTGGAACAAATAGAAGAATTTGTTGCTTTTATGGGTGCTTATGAAATTGAATCTATGTTTAAAGAGTTTGAAGGTTTTGATGATGATGTTTATAGGCCTGAAAGTTTATCTATCATAAAATATTGCTATCATAATTATGAATATAATTCCTATATTAATGCGCTTATTGAGAAAGTCTCCGCTATCCAAGAAGAGACTAATATTTTACAGGAATCTATGGAAGAAGAAGTTGATGAAACTGTGAGCTCATTGGATGAAAAAGATGAGGAGGAGAGCGAAGAACAAAAGGAGGAAGAGCGGATTAGCTACCAGTGCCCACCTTTTAATGAGAGTAACTCTTCAACTCATACATTGTTTAATTTCCCTTCGTGCTTACCGAAGGATGATTGCTATGCTGATTGTTATGATCCCGTTGATTCTCTTGAAATATCCCTTTTTGATGATGCTTGCTATGCTTGTGGCCAAGATGCCAATATGAATTATGCTTATGGAGATGAACTTGCTATAGTTACTTATGTTAAAAATGAAATTGTTGCTATTGCACCCACACATGATAGTCCTATTATCTTTTTGAATTCTCCCGACTACACTATATCGGAGAAGTTTGCCCTTATTAAGGATTATATTGATGGGTTGCCTTTAATCATTGCACATGATGATTTTGATGAATATAATATGCATGTGCTTGCTTCTCCTACTTGCAATTATTATGAGAGAGGAACTATATCTCCACCTCTCTATGTTTCCAATATGATAAAATTGCAAGAAACTGCTTATGCTATGCATTGGCCTTTACTATGTGTGCATGAATTGTTCATTTATGACATGCCGATGCATAGGAAGAGAGTTGGACTTCGTTTTTATATGATATATGTTACTTTGTGCTCACTACTAAATCACAAATCATTGTTAATTAAAATTGGCTTTTGATATACCTTGGGATCCGGGTGGATCCATTACTTGAGCACTATATGCCTAGCTTAATGGCTTTAAAGAAAGCGCTGCCAGGGAGACAACCCGGAAGTTTTAGAGAATCATTTATTTCTGTTGAGTGCTTTCATATATTTTAAAAACAAGAAAAATAAAGAGGGTAACCCAAAACTTTTTCAAAAAGGAAAGTGAAAGTGACAAAGACAAGCATTGTTTAAGTGGGAGAGCTCCTTGAACTTTGTTCATGCTCACGGCAACTTTGTGAATCTTGATTACAGAAACTTTTCAACAAAAATAATTATCCCCTTGTATAATTCCATTGTATTATAAAAATAATGTACCAAGGTTTGCCTTTAGGATGTCTACTTTGCTTGTTGGTTTGTACGGTGCAGGACAGAAACTTTGGCTGTAGAATGCGATTTTACATTTTTAGCTGGAACGTCAAATGGTTCTGATTCTTTTTGAACTGTCTTTATATACAAATTGTTTATTTTTACTAATTTTGGCAGAATGTTTCAAGTATCATAAGTATGGTGAATGTTCAGATTGTTACAGACTGTTCTATTTTAGACAGATTCTGTTTTTGATGCATAGTTTGCTTGTTTTGATGAAACTATCAATTTATATTAGTGGATTAAGCCATTAAAAAGTTATATTACAGTAGAAACAATGCAAAAACAAAATATGAATTGGTTTGCAATAGTACTTAGAGTAGTAATTTGCTTTATTATACTAACAGATCTTACCGAGTTTTCTGTTAAAGTTTTGTGTGGATAAAGTGTTCGATGATCAAGAAGGTCTCGATGTGAGAAGAAGGAAGAGAGGCAAGAGCTCAAGCTTGGGGATTCCCTAGGCACCCCAAGTAAATATTCAAGGAGACTCAAGTGTCTAAGCTTGGGGATGCCCCGGAAGGCATCCCCTCTTTCTTCAACAAATATCGGTATGTTTTCGGATTCGTTTCGTTCATGCGACATGTGCAATCTTGGAGCGTCTTTTGCATTTAGTTTTCACTTTTCTTTTATGCACCATGCTGGTATGAGATAGTCCCTGGTTGATTTATAGAATGCTCTATGCACTTCACTTATATATTTTGAGTATGGCTTTATAGAATGCTTCATGTGCTTCACTTATATCATTTGAAGTTTGGATTGCCTGTTTCTCTTTACATAGAAACCCACCATTTGTAGAATGCTCTTTTGCTTCACTTATTTTTGTTAGAGAGCGGGCATATATTTTGTAGAAAGAATTGAACTCTCATGCTTCACTTATATCCATTTAGAGAGATGATAGGAATTGGTCATTCACATGGTTAGTCATAAAATCCTACATAAACTTGTAGATCACTGAATACGATATGTTTGATTCCTTGCAATAGTTTTGAGATATAAAGATGGTGATATTAGAGTCTTGCTAGTGGGTAGTTTTGGATTAGTAGAAATACTTGTGTTGAGGTTTGTGATTCCCGTAGCATGCACGTATGGTGAACCGTTATGTAACGAAGTCGGAGCATGAGGTATTTATTGATTGTCTTCCTTACGAGTGGCGGTCGGGGACGAGCGATGGTCTTTTCCTACCAATCTATCCCCCTAGGGGCATGCATAGTAGTACTTTGCTTCGAGGGCTAATAAACTTATGCAATAAGTATGTGAGTTCTTTATGACTAATGTTGAGTCCATGGATTATACGCACTCTCACCCTTCCATCATTGCTAGCCTCTCTAGTACCGCGCAACTTTCGCCGGTACCTGATGTCTACTACACAACCTTCTTCTTGTAGACATTGTTGGGCCTCCAAGTGCAGAGGTTTGTAGGACAGTAGCAAATTTCCCTCAAGTGGATGACCTAAGGTTTATCAATCCATAGGAGGCGTAGGATGAAGATGGTCTCTCTCAAACAACCCTGCAACCAAATAACAAAGAGTCTCTTGTGTCCCCAACACACCTAATACAATGGTAAATTGTATAGGTGCACTAGTTCGGCGAAGAGATGGTGATACAATCTTCACGCAATACATGAGCGTGAGCCATGGACATAGCACTATAGGTGGAATAGAATGGTGGCTTAGCCACAAATACGATGTCAACTACATGAACATGCAAAGCAATATGATAATGATGAAACGTGTCATAATAACGGAATGGTGGAAAGTTGCATGGCAATATTTCTCGGAATGGCTATGGAAATGCCATAATAGGTAGGTATGGTGGTTGTTTTGAGGAAGATATATGGTGGGTTTATGGTACCGGCGCAAGTTGCGCAGTACTAGAGACGCTAGCAATGGTGGAAGGATGAGAGTGCATATAATCCATGGACTCAACATTAGTCATAAAGAACTCACATACTTATTGCAAAAATCTATTAGTTATCGAAACAAAGTACTATGCGCATGCTCCTAGGGGGATAGATTGGTAGGAAAGGACCATCGCTCGTCCCCGACCGCCACTCATAAGGAAGACAATCAATAAATAAATCATGCTCCGACTTCATCACATAATGGTTAACCATATGTGCATGCTACGGGAATCACAAACTCAAACACAAGTATTTCTCAAATTCACAACTACTCAACTAACATGACTCTAATATCACCATCTCCATATCTCAAAAAAATTATCAAGTATCAAACTTCTCATAGTATTCAATGCACTTTATATGAAAGTTTTTATTATATCCCTCTTGGATGCCCATCATATTAGGACTAAATTCATAACCAAAGCAAATTACCATGATGTTTATGAATCTCAAAATAATATAAGTGAAGCATGAGAGTTCATCTATTTCTACAAAATAAAACCACCACCGTGCTCTAAAAAGATATAAGTGAAGTACTAGAGCAAATGACAAACTACTCCGAAAGATATAAGTGAAGATCAATGAGTAGTCGAACAATTATGCAACTATATGAAGACTCTCTAACATTTAATAATTTCAGATCTTGGTATTTTATTCAAACAGCAAGCAAAACAAAATGACATTCTAAGAATGTCAAACATCATGTGAAGAAGCAAAAACTTAGGATCAACCGAAACTAACCGGTAGTTGTTGAAGAAGAAAGGTGGGATGCCAACCGGGGCATACCCAAGCTTAGACGCTTGGGCATCCCCAAGCTTGAGCTTTTGTGTCTCCTTAATTCCTCTCATATCACGGTCTCCCTAAATCTCAAAAGCTTCATCCACACAAAACTCAACAAGGACTCGTGAGATAAGTTAGTATAAACCAATGCCAAAACCTTATCATACTCTACTGTAGAAAATCACTAAAATTATCATTCAACATTGCATACTAAATGCCTCTGCATATTTAATAGTCCTATCCTCAAATAGAATCATTAAAGAAGCAAACATATGCAAACAATGCAAACATAACAGCAATTTGCCTAAACAAGACAGTCTGTAAAGAGTGCAGCAAGATCCATACTTCCCTAAATCCAAAAATTATGAAAGAAAATTCCCACTATAGTAAATTTATCAGATCTTAATATGCAAAAGGTTTCAATATTTTATCACATTCAGACTTTTCTAGAGAATTATTGCAACAGCGGTAAACTTTCTGTTTTCAAACAGCAACATGAAGACTTGTAAAATAGGCATAGTAAAGGCTATAAATGCCAATAAAAGATGCAAAACATTGTTCTAAATAACAGCAAGAAAATCCTAACAAAATAAATTGACGCTCCAAGCAAAACACATATCATGTGGTGAATAAAAATATAGCTCCAAGTAAAGTTACCGATGAACGAAGACGAAAGAGGGGATGCCTTCCGGGGCATCCCCAAGCTTAGGCTTTTGGTTGTCCTTGAATATTACCTTGGGGTGCCTTTTTCATCCCAAATCTTAGGCTCTTTACACTCCTTATTCCATAGTCCATCGAATCTTTACCCAAAACTTGAAAACTTCACAACACAAAATTTAACAGAAAACTCATAAGCTCCGTTAGCGAAAGAAAACAAAACACCACTTCAAGGTGCTGAAATGAACTCATTCTTGATTTATATTGGTGTTAAACCTAATGTATTCCAAACTTTTCTATGGTTTATAAACTCTTTTACTAGCCATAGATTCATCAAAATAAGTAAACAACACATAGAAAACAGAATCTGTCAAAAACAGAACAGTCTGTAGTAATCTGTAACTAACGCAAGCTTCTGGAACCCCAAAAATTCTAAAATAAATTTATGGATGTGAGAAATTTATCTATTAATCATATGCAAAAATAATTAACTAAATAGCAATCTCCAATAAAAAATGGCAGCAATTGTCGTGAGCGCTAAAGTTTCTGTTTTTTACAGCAAGATCAACGAGACTTTCCCCAAGTCTTCCCAATGGTTCTACTTGGCACAAACACTAATTAAAAGCATAAAACCACATATAAACAGAGGCTAGATAAATTATTTATTGCTAAATAGGAGCAAAAAGGAAGGAACAAAGATAAAATTGGGCTGCCTCCCAACAAGCGCTACCGTTTAATGCCCCTAGCTAGGCATGATGATTTCAATGATGCTCACATAAAAGATAACAATTGAAACATAAAGAGAACATCATGAATCATATTACTAACACATTTAAGTATAACCCACTTCCTATGCATAGGGATTTTGTGAGCAAACAACTTGTGGGAACAATAATCAACTAGCATAGAAGGGCAAAACAAGCATAACTTCAAAACTTTAAGCACATAGAGAGGAAACTTGATATTATTGCAATTCCTACAAGCATATATTCCTCCATCATCATAATTTTCAGTAGCATCATGAATGAATTCAACAATATAAATATCACATAAAGCATTCTTTTCATGATCTACAAGCATAGAATTTTTATTACTCTCCACATAAGCAAATTTCTTCTCATGAATAGTAGTGGGAGCAAACTCAACAAAATTATTATCATGTGACGCATAACCCAATTGAAAACTAAAATCATGATGACAAGTTTCATGGATATCATTATTATTTATATCATACAAGTCATCACAATAATCATCATAGATAGCAACTTTGTTCTCATAATCAATTGGAACCTCTTCCGGAATAGTGGATTCATCACAAAATAAAGTCATGACCTCTCCAAATCCACTTTCATCAATATAATCATCATAAATAGGAGGCATGCTTTCATCATAATAAATTTGCTCATCAAAACTTGGGGGACAAAAATATCATCTTCATAAAACATAGCTTCCCCAAGCTTGTGGCTTTGCATATCATTAGCATCATGGATATTCAAGGAATTCATACTAAAAACATTGAAATCATGCTCATCATTCAAATATTTAGTGCCAAACATTTTAATGCATTCTTCTTCTAACACTTTGGCACAATTTTCCTTTCCATCATACTCACAAAAGATATTAAAAAGATGAAGCGTATGAGGCAAACTTAATTCCATTTTTTGTAATTTTTCTTTTATAAACTAAACTAGTGATAAAACAAGAAACTAAAAGACTCGATTGCAAGATCTAAAGATATACCTTCAATCACTCACCTCCCCGGCAACAGCGCCAGAAAAGAGCTTGATGTCTACCACACAACCTTCTTCTTGTAGACATTGTTGGGCCTCCAAGTGCAGAGGTTTGTAGGATAGTAGCAAATTTCCCTCAAGTGGATGACCTAAGGTTTATCAATCCGTAGGAGGCGTAGGATGAAGATGGTCTCTCTCAAACAACCCTGCAACCAAATAACAAAGAGTCTCGTGTGTCCCCAACACACCCAATACAATGGTAAATTGTATAGGTGCACTAGTTCGGCGAAGAGATGGTGATACAAGTGCAATATGGATAGTAGATACTAGTTTTTGTAATCTGAAAATATAAAAACAGCAAGGTAACTAATGATAAAAGTGAGCGTAAATGGTATTGCAATGCTAGGAAACAAGGCCTAGGGTTCATACTTTCACTAGTGCAAGTTCTCTCAACAATAATAGCATAATTGGATCACATAACTATCCCTCAACATGCAATAAAGAGTCACTCCAAAGTCACTAATAGCGGAGAACAAATGAAGAGATTATGGTAGGATATGAAACCACCTCAAAGTTATTCTTTCCAATCAATCCGTTGGGCTATTCATATAAGTGTCACAAACAGCTCTAGAGTTCGTACTAGAATAACACCTTAAGACACAAATCAACCAAAACCCTTATGTCACCTAGATACTCCAATGTCACCTCAAGTATCCGTGGGTATGATTATACGATATGCATCACATAATCTCAGATTCATCTATTCAACCAACACATAGAACCTCAAAGAGTGCCCCAAAGTTTCTACCGGAGAGTCAAGACGAAAACGTGTGCCAACCCCTATGCATAGATTCCCAAGGTCACGGAACCCGCAGGTTGATCACCAAAACATACATCAAGTGGATCAATAGAATAGCCCATTGTCACCACGGGTATCCCACGCAAGACATACATCAAGTGTTCTCAAATCCTTAAAGACTCAATCCGATAAAATAACTTCAAAGGGAAAACTCAATCCATTACAAGAGAGTAGAGGGGGAGAAACATCATAAGATCCAACTATAATAGCAAAGCTCGCGATACATCAAGATCGTACCACCTCAAGAACACGAGAGAGAGAGAGAGATCAAACACATAACTACTGGTACATACCCTCAGCCCCGAGGGAGAACTACTCCCTCCTCGTCATGGAGAGCACCGGGATGATGAAGATGGCCACCGGAGAGGGATTCCCCCTCCGGAAGGGTGTCGGAATGGGTCTAGATTGGCTTTCGATGGTTACGAAGGCTTCTGGCGGCAGAACTCCCGATCTATTGTGCTCCCTGATGTTTTTAGGGTATATAGGTATATATGGGAGGAAGAAGTACGTCGGGGGACCTTCGGGCTGTCCACGAGGCAGGGGGGCGCGCCCAGGGGGGTGGGCGCGCCCCCACCCTCGTGGGAAGCCCGGTACTCTCCTGGTCCAACTCTGATAATCCGTGGGCTTCTTCTGGTCCAAAAATAAGTTCCGTGAAGTTTCAGGTCAATTGGACTCCGTTTGATTTTCCTTTTTTGCGATACTCTAAAACAAGGAAAAAAACAAAAACTGGCACTGGCTCTAGGTTAATAGGTTAGTCCCAAAAATCATATAAAATAGCATATAAATGCATATAAAACATCCAAGGTTGATAATATAATAGCATGGAACAATAAAAATTATAGATACGTTGGAGACGTATCAGTACCATAAACCCACCATATACCTTCCTCAAAACAGCCACCATACCTACCTATCACGACATTTCCATAGCCATTCCGAGATATATTGCCATGCAACTTCCATCATCATCATATACATGACTTGAGCTTTCATTGTCATATTGCTTTGCATGATCGTAAGATAGCTAGCATGATGTTTTCATGGCTTGTCCGTTTTTTTGATGTCATTGTGATACGTCTCGAACGTATCTATAATTTTTGATTGCTCCATGCTATATTATCTACTGTTTTGGACTATAATGGGCTTTATTTTCCACTCTTATATTATTTTTGGGACTAACCTATTAACCGGAGGCCCAGCCCAGAATTGCTGTTTTTTGCCTATTTCAGTGTTTCGAAGAAACGGAATATCAAACGGAGTCCAAACGGAATGAAACCTTCGGGAACGTGATTTTCTCACCGAACGTGATCTAGGAGACTTGGACCCTACGCCAAGGCATCAGAGAGGCGGTCACGAGGGTGGGGGGCACGCCCCCCCCTAGGGCATGCCCCCCTGCCTCGTGGGCCCCTCGGAGCTCCACCGACGTACTTCTTCCTCCTATATTTACCTACGTACCCCCAAACGATCAGAACAGGAGCCAAAAACCTAATTCCACTGCCGCAACTTTCTGTATCCACGAGATCCCATCTTGGGGCCTGTTCCGGAGCTCCGCCGGAGAGGGCCGTTATCACGGAGGACTTCTACATCAACATAGCCCCTCTGATGAAGTGTGAGTAGTTTACCTCAGACCTTCGGGTCCATTGTTAGTAGCTAGATGGCTTCTTCTCTCTTTTTGGATCTCAATACAAAGTTCTCCCCCTCTCTCGTGGAGATCTATTCGATGTAATCATCTTCTTTTTTGCGGTGTGTTTGTTGAGACCGATGAATTGTGGGTTTATGATCAAGTCTATCTATGAATAATATTTGAATCTTCTCTGAATTCTTTTATGTATGATTGGTTATCTTTGCAAGTCTCTTTGAATTATCCGTTTGGTTTGGCCAACTAGATTGGTAGTTCTTGCTATGGGAGAAGTGCTTAGCTTTGGGTTTGATCTTGCGGTGTCCTTTCCCAGTGATAGAAGGGGCAGCAAGGCACATATTGCATCGTTGCCATCGAGGATAACAAGATGGGGTTTATTTCCTATTGCATGAATTTATCTCTCTACATCATGTCATCTTGCTTAAAGCGTTACTCTGTTTTTAACTTAATACTCTAGATGCATGCTGGATAGCGGTCGATGAGTGGAGTAATAGTAGTAGATGCAGAATCGTTTCGGTCTACTTGTCACGGACGTGATGCCTATATACATGACCATGCCTAGATATTCTCATAACTATGCTCAATTCTGTCAATTGCTCAACAGTAATTTGTTCACCCACCGTAGAATACTTATGCTCTTGAGAGAAGCCACTAGTGAAACCTATGGCCCCCAGGTCTATTCTCATCACATCAATCTCCATCACTTTAATCTTGCTTTGCTTTTTTACTTTGCCTTTTACTTTTCACTTTGCATCTATATACCAAAAATACCAAAAATATTATATCTATCAGATCTCACTCTTGTAAGTGACCGTGAAGGGATTGACAACCCCTAATCGCATTGGTTGTGAGTAGCTATCGTTTTGTGCAGGTATGAGGGACTTGAGCATGGCCTCCTACTGGATTGATACCTTGGTTCTCAAAAACTGAGGGAAATACTTACGCTACTCCGCTGCATCATCCCTTCCTCTTCGGGGAAATCCAACGCAAGCTCAAGAGGTAGCAAGAAGAATTTCTGGTGCAGTTGCCGGGGAGTCTATGCAAAAAGTCAACATACCAAGTACCCATCACAATCCCTATCTCTCGCATTACATTATTCGCCATTTGCCTCTCGTTTTCCTCTCCCCCACTTCACCCTTGCCGTTTTATTCGCCCTCTCTTTCCCAATCTCCTTCTCTATCCTCTCTCTCTCTATTTGCCTCTTTTGCCCGTTTGCTTTTGTTTGCCCATGTGTTGGATTGCTTGTTTTGTCGCGATGGCTCAAGATACTACCAAATTGTGTGACTTCACCAATACCAATAATAATGATTTCCTTAGCACTCCGATTGCTCCTCTTGCCAATACTGAATCTTGTGAAATCAATACTGCTTTGTTGAATCTTGTTATGAAAGATCAATTCGCCGGCCTTCCTAGTGAAGATACCGCTACTCATCTGAATAGCTTCGTTGATTTATGTGATATGCAAAAGAAAAAAGATGTCGATAATGATGTCGTTAAATTGAAGCTATTTCCTTTTTCTCTTAGAGATCGTGCTAAAGCTTGGTTTTCGTCTTTGCCTAGAAATAGTATTGATTCTTGGAACAAGTGCAAAGATGCTTTTATCTCTAAGTATTTCCCTCCCGCTAAGATCATCTCTCTTAGAAACGATATTATGAACTTTAAACAACTTGATCATGAACATGTTGCACAAGCTTGGGAGAGAATGAAATTAATGATACGTAATTGCCCTACTCAAGGTTTGAATTTGTGGATGATTATACAAAGTTTTTATGCCGGATTGAATTTTGCTTCTAGAAATCTTTTAGATTCGGCCGCGGGAGGCACTTTTATGGAAATCACTTTAGGAGATGCTACTAAACTCCTAGATAATATTATGGTTAATTATTCTCAATGGCATACTGAAAGGTCTTCTAATAAAAAAGTGTATGCGATAGAAGAAATCAATGTTTTGAAGTGAAAGATGGATGAACTTATGAAATTATTTGCTACTAAGAGTGTTTCTTATGATCCTAATGATATGCATTTGTCTACTTTGATTGAGAATAACAATGAATCTATGGATGTGAATTTTGTTGGTAGGAATAATTTTGGTAACAACGCTTATAGAGGGAATTTTAATCCTAGGCCATATCCTAGTAATCCTTCTAATAATTATGGGAATTCCTACAACAACTCTTATGGAAATTATAATAAGATGCCCTGTGAATTTGAGAATAGTGTTAAAGAGTTTATGAATTCACAAAAGAATTTTAATGCTTTACTTGAAGGGAAATTGCTTAAAGTTGATGATTTGGCTAGGAACGTTGATAGAATTTCTCTTGAGGTTGATTCTTTAAAGCTTAGATCTATTCCTCGTAAGCATGATATCAATGAGTCTCTCAAAGCTATGAGAATTTCCATTGATGAGTGCAAGGAAAGAACCGCTAGGATGCGTGCTTCCAAAGATGCCTTTATTAAAGCGTGTTCTTCCAATTCCTATGAAAATCAAGATGAAGATCTAAAAGTTATTGATGTGTCTCCTATTAAATCTTTGTTTTGCAATATGAATCTTGATGAAACTGAATATGATCTTCCTTTACCTAGAAGGCGTTCTAAGAATTTGGAGTATTTAGATCTTTATGATGAAATTGATGAAAGTGGTATTGAAAGAAATAAAAATCTAGATGTTGCTAAACCCACTATATTGGATTTCAAGGAATTTAATTATGAAAGTTGTTCTTTAATTTATTGTATTTCCTTGTTGCAATCCGTGCTAAATTCTCCACATGCTTATAGTCAAAAGAAAGCCTTCACCGAACATATTGTTGATGCCCTGATGCAATCTTATGAAGAAAAACTTGAGTTGAAAGTTTCTATCCCTAGGAAACTCTATGATGAGTGGAAACCAACTATTAAAATTAAATTAAACATCATGAGTTTTATGCTTTGTGTGATTTGGGTGCTAGTGTCTCCACTATCCCCAAAACTTTGTGTGATTTGCTAGATTTCCGCGATTTTGATGATTGCTCTCTAAACTTGCATCTTGTGGATTCTACTATTAAGAAACCTATGGGAAGGATTAATGATGTTATTATTGTTGCAAATATAAATTATGTGCCCGTAGATTTCATTATTCTTGATATAGATTGCAATCCTTCTTGCCCTATTATTCTTGGTAGACCTTTCCTTAGAACTGTTGGTGCGATTATTGATATGAAGGAAGGGAATATTAGATTTCAATTTCCATTAAAAAAGGGCATGGAACACTTTCCAAGAAAGAAAATAAAATTTCCATATGAAACTATCATGAGAGCCACTTATGGATTGCCTACCAAAGATGGCAATACCTAGATCTATCTTCTCTTTTATGCCTAGCTAGGGGCGTTAAACGATAGCGCTTGTTGGGAGGCAACCCAATTTTATTTTTATTCCTTGATTTTTGATCCTGTTTAGTAATAAATAAATTATTTAGCCTCTTTTTTTTTGTGTTTTTTGTGTTCAATTAGTGTTTGTGCCAAGTAGAACCGTTGGGAAGACTTGGGGAAAGTCTTGTTGAACTTGCTGTAAAAAACAGAAACTTTAGCGCTCACGAGAACTGCTGTCATTTTTATTTGGAGAATTATATTTAGTTAATTATTTTTGCACATGATTAATATATAAATTCCTCACGTGCAGAAATTTATTTTAGAATTTTTGGGGTTCCAGATATTGCTCTAGCTATAGATTACTACAGACTGTTCTGTTTTTGACAGATTCTGCTTTTCGTGTGTTGTTTGCTTATTTTGATGAATCTATGGTTAGTAAAATAGTTTAGAATCCATAGAAAAGTTGGAATAAAATAGGTTTAACACCAATATAAATAAATAATGAGTTCATTACAGTACCTTGAAGTGGTCTTTTGTTTTCTTTCGCTAACGGAGCTCACGACTTTTCTACCTTAAGTTTTGTGTTGTGAAGTTTTCAAGTTTTGGGTAAGGATTTGATGGATTATGGAACAAGGAGTGGCAAGAGCCTAAGATTGGGGATGCCCATGGCACCCCCAAGATAATCTAAGGACACCTAAAAGCCAAAGCTTGGGGATGCCCTAGAAGGCATCCCCTCTTTCGTCCACTTCTATCGGTAACTTTACTTGGAGCTATATTTTTATTCACCAACATGATATGTGTTTTGCTTGGAGCGTCTTGTATTATTTGTTTCTTTGTTTGTTAGTGTGCTACAATCATCCTTGATGTACACACCTTTTGAGAGAGCCATACATGAATTAGAATTTGATAGAATACTCTATGTGCTTCACTTATATCTTTTGAGCTATGTAGTTTTGCTCTATGTGCTTCACTTATATCTTTTGAGCGTTATAATTTTGCTCTATGTGCTTCACTTAGATCTTTTAGAGCACGGTGGTGGATTTTTTTAAAGAAACTATTGATCTCTCATGCTTCACTTAAATTATTTTGAGAGTCTCTTAATAGCATGGTAATTTGCTTAATAATAATATGCTTGGTATTCAAGATTTCTGAAACTTTCTTTTGAGTGTGTTGAATACTAAGAAAAGATTGAAGCATGATAATTGTTTTGAGATATGGAGGTGATAATATTAAAGTCATGCTAGTTTAGTAGTTGTGAATTTAAATAATACTTGTGTTGAAGCTTCTGATTCCCGTAGCATGCACGTATGGTGAACCGTTATGTGATGAAGTCGGAGCATGATTTATTTATTGATTGTCTTCGTTATGAGGGGCGGTCGGGGACGAACGATGGTATTTTCCTACCAATCTATCCCCCTAGGAGCATGCGCGTAATACTTTGCTTTGATAACTTGTATATTTTTGCAATAAGTATATGAGTTCTTTATGACTAATGTTGAGTCCATGGATTATACGCACTCTCACCCTTCCACCTTTGCTAGCCTCTCTAATACCGCACACTTTTCGCCGGTATCATACACCCACCATATACCTTCCTCAAAACAGCCACCATACCTACCTATTATGGCATTTCCATAGCCATTCCGATATATATTGCCATGCAACTTTCCACCGTTCCGTTTATTAGGACACACTCCATCATTGTCATATTGCATATCCAGGTACACCGCCGGAGGAATTTGTATATAGTCATATTTTGTTCTAAGTATCGAGTTGTAATTGTTGAGGTGTAAGAAAAATAAAAGTGTGATGATCATCATTATTAGAGCATTGTCCCAGTGAGGAAAGGATGATGGAGACTATGATTCCCCCACAAGCCGGGATGAGACTCCGGACGAAAAATAAATAAAAGAGGCCAAAGAAGCGCAAAAAAAAGAGAAAGAAAAGAGGCCATAAAAAAGGCCCAAATAAAAAAAATAAAAAAATGAGAGAAAAAGAGAGAAGGGACAATGTTACTATCCTCTTAGCACACTTGTGCTTCAAAGTAGCACCATGATCTTCATAGCAGAGAGTCTCTCATGTTATCACTTTCATATACTAGTGGGAATCTTTCATTATAGAACTTGGCTTGTATATTCCAATGATGGCTTCCTCAAATTGCCCTAGGTCTTCACGAGCAAGCAAGTTGGATGTACACCCACTTAGTTTCTTTTTTGAGCTTTCATATACTTATAGCTCTAGTGCAGCCGTTGCATGGCAATCCCTACTCACTCACATTGATATCTATTGATGGGCATCTCCATAGCCCGTTGATACGCCTAGTTGATGTGAGACTATCTTCCCCTCTTTTTTTCTTCTCCACAACCATAATTCTATTCCACATATAGTGCTATATCCATGGCTCACGCTCATGTATTGCGTGAAGATTGAAAACGTTTTGAGAATGTCAAAAGTATGAAACAATTGCTTGGCTTGTCATCGGGGTTGTGCATGATTTAAATATTTTATGTGGTGAAGATAGAGCATAGCCAGACTATATGATTTTGTAGGGATAACTTTCTTTAGCCATGTTATTTTGAGAAGACATAATTGCTTTGTTAGTATGCTTGAAGTATTATTATTTGTATGTCAATATAAACTTTTGTCTTGAATCTTTCTAATCTGAATATTCATATCACAATTAAGAAGATTTGCATTGAAATTATGCCAAGTAGCACTCCGCATCAAAAATTCTCTTTTTATCATTTACCTACTCGAGGACGAGCAGGAATTAAGCTTGGGGATGCCTGATACGTCTCCAACGTATCTATAATTTTTGATTGCTCCATGCTATATTATCTACTGTTTTGGACTATATTGGGCTTTATTTTCCACTTTTATATTATTTTTGGGACTAACCTATTAACCGGAGGCCCAGCCCAGAATTGCTGTTTTTTGCCTATTTCAGTGTTTCGAAGAAACATAATATCAAACGGAGTCCAAACGGAATGAAACCTTCGGGAACGTGATTTTCTCACCGAACGTGATCCAGAAGACTTGGACCCTACGCCAAGGCATCAGAGAGGCGGTCACGAGGGTGGGGGGTGCCCCCCCCTAGGGAGCGCCCCCTGCCTCGTGGGCCCCTCGGAACTCCACCGACGTACTTCTTCCTCCTATATATACCTACGTACCCCCAAACAATCAGAACTGGAGCCAAAAACCTAATTCCACCGCCGCAACTTTCTGTATCCACGAGATCCCATCTTGGGGCCTGTTCCGGAGCTCCGCCGGAGAGGGCCGTTATCATGGAGGGCTTCTACATCATCATAGCCCCTCCGATGAAGTGTGAGTAGTTTACCTCAGACCTTTGGGTCCATACTTAGTAGCTAGATGGCTTCTTCTCTCTTTTTGGATCTCAATACAAAGTTCTCCCCCTCTCTCGTGGAGATCTATTCGATGTAATCATCTTCTTTTTTGCGGTGTGTTTGTTGAGACCGATGAATTGTGGGTTTATGATCAAGTCTATCTATGAATAATATTTGAATCTTCTCTGAATTCTTTTATGTATGATTGGTTATCTTTGCAAGTCTCTTCGAATTATCCGTTTGGTTTGGCCAACTAGATTGGTAGTTCTTGCTATGGGAGAAGTGCTTAGCTTTGGGTTCGATCTAGCGGTGTCCTTTCCTAGTGACAGAAGGGGCAGCAAGGCATGTATTGCATCATTGCCATCGAGGATAACAAGATGGGGTTTATTTCATATTGCATGAATTTATCTCTCTACATCATGTCATCTTGCTTAAAGCGTTACTCTGTTTTTAACTTAATACTCTAGATGCATGCTGGATAACGGTCGATGAGTGGAGTAATAGTAGTAGATGCAGGATCATTTCGGTGTACTTGTCACGGACGTGATGCCTATATACATGATCATGCCTAGATATTCTCATAACTATGCTCAATTCTGTCAATTTCTCAACAGTAATTTGTTCACCCACCGTAGAATACTTATGCTCTTGAGAGAAGCCACTAGTGAAACCTATGGCCCTCGGGTCTATTCTCATCATATCAATCTCCATCACTTTAATCTTGCTTTGCTTTTTTTACTTTGCCTTTTACTTTTCACATTGCATCTATATACCAAAAATATTATATCTATCAGATCTCACTCTCGTAAGTGACCGTGAAGGGATTGACAACCCCTAATCGCGTTGGTTGCGAGTAGCTATCGTTTTGTGCAGGTACGAGGGACTTGAGCGTGGCCTCCTACTGGATTGATACCTTGGTTCTCAAAAACTGAGGGAAATACTTACGCTACTCTGTTGCATCATCCCTTCCTCTTCGGTGAAATCCAACGCAAGCTCAAGAGGTAGCACATTGCTACGCTAGATCATTGCACATCCCGGTATACCGCTGGAGGCATTCAAATAGAGTCATATCTTTGTTCTAGATATCGAGTTGTAATATCGAGTTGTAAGTAAATAAAAGTGTGATGATCATCATTATCAGAGCATTGCCCCAGCGAGGAAAGGATGATGGAGACTATGATTCCCCCACAAGTCGGGATGACACTCCGGACTTTAAAAATAAATAAAAGAGGCCAAAGAAGCCCACAAAAAAAAGAAAAAAATGAGAGAAAAGAGAGAAGGGGCAATGTTACTCTCCTTTTACCACACTTGTGCTTCAAAGTAGCACCATGTTCTTCATATAGAGAGTCTCTTGAGTTATCACTTTCATATACTAGTGGGAATTTTCATTATAGAACTTGGCTTGTATATTTCGAAGATGGGCTTCCTCAAATGCCCGAGGTCTTCATGAGAAAGCAAGTTGGATGCACACCCACTTAGTTTCAGTTTGAGCTTTCATACACTTATAGCTTTAGTGCATCCGTTGCATGGCAATCCCTACTCACTCACATTGACATCTATTGATGGGCATCTCCATAGCTCGTTGATACACCTAGTTGATGTGAGACTATCTTCTCCTTTTTGTCTTCTCCACAACCATCATTTTGTTCCACCTATAGTGCTACGTCCATGGCTCATGCTCATGTATTGCGTGAAAGTTGAAAAGGTTTGAGAACATCAAAAGTATGAAACAATTGCTTGGCTTGTCATCGGGGTTGTGCATGATGTGAATATTTTGTGTGGTGAAGATGGAGCATAGCCAGACTATATGATTTTGTAGGGATAACTTTCTTTGGCCATGTTATTTTGAAAAGACATGATTGCTTTATTAGTAGGCTTGAAGTATTATTGTTTTTTATGTCAAATGATAGACTATTGCTTTGAATCACGCGTATCTTAATATTCATGCCATGATTAGATATGTGATCAAGATTATGCTAGGTAGCATTCCACATCAAAAATTATCTTTTTTTTATCATTTACCTACTCGAGGACGAGCATGAATTAAGCTTGGGGATGCTGATACGTCTCCGTCGTATCTATAATTTTTGATTGTTCCATGCCAATATTCTACAACTTTCATATACTTTTGGCAACTTTTTATATTATTTTTGGGACTAACATATTGATCCAGTGCCCAGTGCCAGTTCCTGTCTGTTGCATGTTTTATGTTTCGCAGAATATCCATATCAAACAGAATCCAAACGGGATAAAAACGGACGGAGATTATTTTTGGTATATTTGGGAAATTCCGGAAGAAAAATCCACGTGAGACGGTGCCCGAGGTGGCCACGAGGCAGGGGGCATGCCTGCCCCCCTGGGCGTGCCCCTGACCCTTGTGGGCCACCCGTAAGGCGGTTGATGCCCTTCTTCAGCCGCAAGAAAGCTATTTTTGGTAAAAAAAATCACGGCGAAGGTTTCAGGCCAATCGAAGTTACGGATCTCCATATATATACAAAACGGTGAAAGGGCAGCAAAAGAGAACGCAAAAACAGAGAGAGATAGAGAGACAGATCCAATCTCGGAGGGGCTCTCGCCCCTCCCATGCCTTGGAGGCCAAGGACCAGAGGGGAAACCCTTCTCCCATCTAGGGAGGAGGTCAAGGAAGAAGAAGACGAAGGGCCCCCTCTCCCCTTCTCTTCCGGTGGCGCCGGAACGCTGCCGTGACCATCATCATCATCACCGCGATCTACACCAACACCTCCGCCATCTTCACCAACATCTCCATCACCTTCCCCCCTCTATCTACAACGGTCCACTCTCCCGCAACCCGCTGTACCCTCTACTTGAACATGGTGCTTTATGCTTCATATTATTATCCAATGATGTGTTGCCATCCTATGATGTCTGAGTAGATTTTCGTTGTTCTATCGGTGGTTGATGAATTGCTATGATTGATTTAATTTTCTTGTGGTTATGTTGCTGTCCTTTGGTGCCCATCATATGAGGGCGCACGTGGATCACACCATATGGTTAGTTGTATGTTGATAGGACTATGTATTGGAGGGCAAGAGTGACAGAAGCTTCAACCTAGCATAGAAATTGATGCATACGGGATTGAAGGGGGACCAATATATCTTAATGCTATGGTTGGGTTTTACCTTAATGAACGTTAGTAGTTGCGGATGCTTGCTAATACTTCCAATCATAAGTGCATAGAATTCCAAGTTAGGGATGACATGCTAGCAGTGGCCTCTCCCACATAAAACTTGCTATCGGTCTAGTAAAGTAGTCAATTGCTTAAGGGGCAATTTCGCAACTCCTACCACCACTTTTCCACACTCGCTATATTTACTTTATTGCTTCTTTAATTACAACAGCCCCTACTTTTTACTTACGCAATCTTTATTATCTTGCAAACCTATCCAACAACACCTACAAAGTACTTCTAGATTCATACTTGTTCTAGGTAAAGGGAACATCAAGCGTGCATAGAGTTGTATCGGTGGTCGATAGAACTTGAGGGAATATTTGTTCTGCCTTTAGCTCCTCATTGGGTTTGACACTCTTACTTATCAAAAACTGTTGCGATCCCCTATACTTGTGGGTTATCACAATGCTTCCTTGAAAAGCGCAAGTAAGCTTTGCTCATCATAACTATCCAGATTGACCCTCGCCTACTTAAAACAATGTAATGTAAATCATTTATGTGTTCAATCAGCAAAAAACAGGAAAATAATCACCATGAATAATAGCACTTACACGTAAGTGGGACAGGAAGATGTGAAAATGGTGTTTGTCTTCGCTATAATCTTCCCATGATGGGAATATATGCACGTAGTCCCTAACAACATTGAAAGCATTGTCTTTTAAACTAGCAATAACTAGAATGGGGTTCCAATCTATAGGAATTGGCCATCTCTACAGTTGGGATAGGTCTTCGGCCGGTGGACTTGCTGTACTTTTTGCTGGAGTGGGATTTTTCTATGGTACGGCTGGTGCTATGACAACTGAAATCGGCATACCTTTTGCTGGAGTGCAGGTCCTGTGTGGTGCAGCTAGTGGTGTGGCCAGTGAAGTATGGGTACAGTTTGCTGGAGTCGGTCCTACATTTTGTGTCACTGGTTGTACAGCCAATATAAGTGGGGTGCTGTCTGATTTCTCCGGCACAACCACGTTTTTCAAGGACTTTGCTGGTGCTCCTTCAGGTTTGACAATCACCCTCTTCCTTTTTGATGTCTGATGCACAAGAACAACATTTGAGTGGAAAAACATGGTATGATGACAGATGGAAAATGTATTGATAATGGATGGGCATGGCATCTCGACATATATGATGAGTAAACTAAGCAGATGGCGGTGCAACAAAGTAGAAGAAATGCAAGACAACATATGCAAGATACACGAAATCAATAAAACCTTGCCAAATTAGAACAGGCACCTTGACGGGTGAACAGGACAGGCCATTTGCCTTTGACTCCTCGAGGTTAGAATAGTCATTAGGATCATATTCTGAACAAGAATCAACAGGTGGGGAGCGTATGAGTTTCATTGCATCCAGAATGGCACTCAATGCCTTGGTGCCACTTTTGTAAGTCATTGCGGTGTTTAGCTTCAAGAGTGGACTGCTGCTAGTGCGACACAAAGCATCTACACATATCATAGTGTAGATAGATCGGGAAAACCGTAAGCATCAGAGTAAAATCAGCAAAGTGGAACTTGCTGGAATATATGTGCTAGTATTGCCGGTACGGCTAGAAAGGCTTCAGATACCAGCTCTCTTCAATGGAAGGTGCAGTACTGTTAATATCAGTGTAACTCTCAAAGGAGACACAACTCCCCGCATTTCCTTGCTATTCCTATAGGATTCAAGTGGGTAGGCCACTACAAATCCTATTCCCATGTTTACAAAATCCTACGAATCAAAGAGGCCCGAAGAGTTCAAAGTGTCCATACCAACCGACTGTATAGACCTCTACACTGCAAATGTCCCTGCTCATCTTCACTACAAGGAACATACTGTACTACTATCGTACTCCCTCCGTTCCAAAATATAAGTCTTGGTAGAGATTTCCACTATGGATCACATACAAATGTATCCAGATACATTTTAGAGTGTAGATTCACTCATTTTGCTCCATATGTAGTCCATGGTGGAATCTATACAAAGACTTGTATTTAGGAACGGAGAGAGTACTTATTAAAGAAGAACGGAAGAGGAACATGCTAAATAAGAGCAAGCAGATTTTGGATAATAAAATGTTCGTTGCGCAGTTCCCACACATGATGAACCAGAGCACATTAAGAAAGCAACTCCCTGCTGTCTCTCTATATGTGGTGCACGTGCTTTTTCGAAAGTAAAGTAGGAAGATTAGCTAACCAATTAAATGTTATCTGTTTTAGTAATATCAGCATCATATCAAACTCGTACTTGAGCAACAAGTTTGGAATTACGAGTGGCACGTTGTTTAGCTTGATGGATTCAGGAGCAGTGCTAAGTAGGTACGATGATGGTACTTAATATAAAGGCATGTCTCCATGCAAGTCGCGTGACTTTTGTCATTTGGGCCAGTCAACCATTTCAGGTGGTTGGATGAAGATCCTACGTCTCCTAACCCTTCTTCGTCCTCGTCTCTTATTCTTCCCATATAGAACACCGCACGAGCTGCCGACCGGACCACCGGCCCCACCGCCTGTGTTCCTCCGCCACCCCTACCCCACCCCGCCCCCACCCGCGTCGAGTTCTTCATTCGGCGAGGCCCCACCATCGCCCCCCACAACCAAAGTCTCCACCCAAGCCCCTTTGTTCGCATCGGCGAACTCCGCGAGCTCTGAAAAATCGACTGACCCAATTTTGAAATTTAGTCTACTGTGATTTAACTAGTGTGGAATATAAAAGGGGAAAACCATAAGCATTGGGAGGATAGTGTTGAGCGTGCCACGGCGGATCTGAAGGTGCAAACCAGACAAAGGCAACTTCGCAACCAATGTTTGCTTTCAACTAGAAAGTAAGTGATGGATAAGAAATCAGAGTAAAGCAGTGGTGATCTATTTTCTTGCTGCGATAAATAAGTTGAGGAGATATGAAAGAGTACCGCCTCTAGTGCGGCGCCGTGTATGCATCTGCTGAGAATTTTACGGTGCTGCGGTAGCAATGGCTATCAGCGGCGTGGAAGCAGATCTAGGAGGGTAGACGGTGGCGAGGGGGCGCGGTGGACGAGACGGTCGTAGGAGCGGCGCTAGCAAGGTGGATGATGGCGGGGATGAAGCAAGAGGACAGGATGCAAGGATCCCGGTCCGAAGCCATGGATGAGAGAGGTTGATCTCTTGTAATGGACGGCGGCGTCAGGGTATCAGCTCCGACATGGTGGAGGAGGATGGCGGTGGATGGGGTGGCGGACGGAGGAGGCTGGGGTGGAGAGGGTGTTTTGGCTCCCACGGAGTACGAATGGGGAAATGGAGGTGGAGAGGAAGGGGGGAACCATGTCTTCAGGGCGTGCTTGTCTCAAATGCGAGGAAATTTACAAACTTAGCCCCCGTTTCAAATTTCCTACATCACAGCAATATTAGTCGGTTGTGGATAGGACGGTAATCTCGCATACACCGAATATTTCCCGATGAGAGTTTGTTTTTGGCGCCCATCGTGTATGAATCGGGGAGGGAGTCGATTTCGGCCGAGGACACACTATGTTTTGGCGCCCACCGTGTATGAATCCGGGTGAGAGGCGGTTATGTCACGTTTGAGTGAAATTACAAACTTACCCCTATCAAAACCTATAGAAATGGAGCAGATAGGCTTTGCGTGGCAGGGATAGGCAGTAGTAATTTCCATCTCACAGATTTTGTTTCGGGCGGTTACCGCGACTTTCCCCGCTTCGTTCAAATTTTGCAGAGTGCACGTTTACCATGCCAACTCAATTCAAATCCTGTTTGTATTCTATTTTTTTCGGGCGGGATCCATTTTCGATTGGAATAAAATTCTATATACATCATTTTTTATATACTTTCAAAAGCACAACAAAGAATTCTGCTCCTTTATATGTATAATATGATTTACAAATACAATGATCTCAAAATCATAAGGTTGAATTCAAAAAATTAAACCAAAAATATGTTCTACTAAAATGTATGGATCAGTAATATCTACATATTAAATAACATAGATGCGCGTGAATTCATATGAGTATGCATGTTTGATAGATCAATTTTGGTTCGAGTATGGATTACATGTATCATCATCTCGAATTGAAATATTTGAATCCCTTTGATGTTCACTCCTTTGACGCCCAGCTCTCTCGCATGCATGCTCCTTCATGTAGCTATCACTCTCTTTTCTCCAGCTCACCCGCACGCTCACTTCATGTTTCTCCTATCCTCGCAAACATGGTCTCTTGACATCTCCCTTAAGAAGTGTCACACTCTCCCTATCATTATACATTACATGGTTTTCATTATCTCTCACATCTCTACCGTTCTCTCGTATCACTAGTTACCTAAGCTTTCTTTTTCACTGCCACACACACAGTCTCCACTCGTCTTTCACTTTGTCTTTCTCTCTATGGGATTCTCTCACACACCCTATATGTCTCTAGATATGAATCATACCACTAAAATTACTCTCTCTCTCTCCTGTAGACACAACATTTGTTGCGGTCTCCTTTTCGTCTCCATCCCAGACTGACATTATTCATTTGTTTACCGATCAGACAAATGCCCCCCCTCTCTCTCACACACACACACAACTCCTGCTTCCACTCCCCTTCCCGACTACCGTCTCTCTCTCTCACACACAAAACTCTCGCTTTCGCACCCCGACTCATATTTCTCTCACAAACATTTATCGACTAGCCTCTAGATAGGTTTATACACCCACACCCTCGTGCTTCCACTATCGCATACATGTCTCTCTCCCGCTCCTTGTATCTATGTAGATTTTTCTTCCCTTCTTGAGACACGCCCTCTCGATCGTGCACACACACACACTATCGGCTCATTTTAAGCTGATACCTCTCGCACACACACTCTTTGTGTCTTTGTCACACATGCACTCCATCCTCCTCCTCTCTCCCTCTCTCTCACACACACATGGGCTTTTTGCAACAACTAGCAAGATGCTCATGCGTTGCACGGAACATGAAGATGCATTTGTATGAGTAGTTTATCTTATGGGAGAAAAGGATGAACAAGGGAAGGCCTTATTTGCAAGTGTGCAGAGGGGTGTGGGTATATTTTTGCAAAATTGCCGTAGTTTCCTTCCTATCTGTCAGATATAGATCGGACGGCCTATATTGCAGGATGGCAGGCACACGATCATCACCGACTATGCTTTTTATAATAGTAGGGATAAAAAATAGAGTTGGTGATGATGGTGGGCCTGCCATCCTCATATATAGGCCGTCTGATTTATATCTGACGGATAGGAATGAAACTATGGCAATTTACCCGCACTCCTCTCCACATTTGTAGATAAGGCCTTCCCTCGTTCATCCTTTTCTCCTACAAGATCTTGATGTTCTGTGCAACGCACGGGCATCTTTCTAGTAAGAGTAGAAATTAGACACATACCACTTTCTTGAATCTTGAAACCAACAACATTCCTCCCTTATCTCATCAAAACCGTCAAAGGAATATATTTGAGTAAAACATAAATTTTTTTAGTGATATATGTATTTCAAAACTAGACTTTTTTTCTATCAAATTGGTGAATATGTATTAATCTACTCTGATCGTGTGGCAACGCATTGGCACATTGCTAGTAGTTATTATAATTTTTTGGACACCAGACAAACAGTGGAGTACATATACGAAGAGAAGAGGCGCACGCATGTAGTCGGTCTCTCGCTATCTCGCACACATGCGTGTTATGTAAAGGCAACATTAACAAATAAATCCTAAAACCCTAGGTGCACGATTGCTGCATTCGCGGGTACCGGGTACGTGGTGGAGCGCACCTTTGTAGGAATAGTCAGCTCGCGTGATAATTTGATCCGTAGGAGTTGATGGTTGGGACCACGGGTGAACGACTTGGAGGCGGTGGCTCGCCAATTGCCACAGATCAAGTAGCCATGTTTAAAATATCATTTTTTTAGCGGGGTTAAGAGTTCCGATTTTCAATGGCGCGTTATAAGTACTAAGTAGTTTTTAGAACGATTGGTATGGAGCGAAAATGGAATTCATAGTACTACGCACCTCCTTGGCGTATGGTTGTATGGGTTTATGTTGCGAGATGTTGAACCTGGTAGTTCTAGGGCAAATACTATGGTTTAGATTTAGATGTTGGTTTTCAGTAATGAAAATCGGAAGGGGGAAACCCTTCTTTGATTAAAAAAACTATTACCTTTGTTCTGGTTTACTAGTCCCCATCGTATTTTGGGTCAAAGTTTGTCCATGAATTTTACTTGTAAAATGTGAATGGAAAATGAGATTTTGTTATACGCAAACAAAAAATGACTGGAGGGAGTGATTGCTCTGACACGTACGCGACCTCTCATAGCGCAGGCATTGAACCGGCGCGCCGGCCAAGAGGGCCCCACTCGCTGTAGGCCCGGATGAACACGCCTCCTCGCCGCATGCAACCGGCTTCAGACTGCCCGGCCTGCCTTCATTGAATCCACGCATGTGCCGGAAACACGTCCTTCCGCGAGCCGGCAGAAATTTTAGAACACAAAAAATGACCAAAATATAATTAATTACGCATGGTCTTGACTTGTTGTGCTCGCACTGGTAGCAGGAACTAGAGGTTTTTCTTTATTCATAACTCTCAATTTTTTTTGGCTTTGAAGTGAATCATGGTCGTGGACATTATGTATGAATGTGGAGATATCTATGAACATGAGTTTGACGTGGAAGTTGAACTTGGAATGCCGGGCTTGCGCGTGAACTATACGATGTCCAATGCTTCATCTGTTATTGTTTGGAAAGTAATTGCTGTTATTACATGACCCAAAAAAAATTGTGCCACATCAGTAGATGCATGGACATCACAACAGGCATGCTGACTGGATAAACATTTGAAGCTAGCTACTATGAAGGAAATTTTGTATTGACAACCGTTTTAGATAGCAGGAGATGCCTAGCCAGCTCTGCTAGCTTATTTCTGGCTTCTTCCATCTCTTCTTTAGCATGGGTGAAGAGAGCATCTGATTGCTCTTTTTGCTTCTTCAGGAACTCAGCTACATTCTCAAGGGCTGCTGCACGCTTTCTTTCAGCCTTCACTAGAGCCACGAGGAGACGAACAGATGACGACTCCACCTGGCTTCTGTGTAATCCAGCATCATCTGGGAATTTGGACCTTGTGTCTAATCCAGCATCATTAGGGAACCAGCACCTTGTGTGTAATCCAGCCTCATTCTGGAAACATGATCTCAAGGTTGACCATACTTCCCTCCTCGCAGGATCTGCATCCTGACATGAAGTTACTTCTTTTTTAGATCAATACTCAGAGCAACCCAGATCCATTTAGTAGAAGCCAGATAAATAGAACTAGGAGAAGTGAATTCAAAACGAAAAAAAATAATATAAAAACAGACTACAAGGTGAGAACACCCACTTCCTACATCAAGCTAAAAACGAAAGCATTAGGACGATTAAGACTCTTCTTATGACACATCGAAGAACACGAGGCTTAAGAGAAACAGAAACTACAAGTATATACACATCGAAGAACACGAGGCTAAACGAAAGTAATTGAAAGGGTGTTACTTACCAAAGCTCGTTTTACAGGTTCGGTGTAGCTCCTCTTTAACTTGCCACGCTCCTTGAAGATGTCCCCAATATCCCGTGTTTGGTCTTCATTGCTCCTCTGCATGTTCGCGCTCGTGGTTTTAAAATCTCAACATGGCAAGAAAAATGGAGTCTATAACCAATTACTTTTACGGGAACAATAGCACCCAGGAAATTTGAAGGGTAGGTATGAACAAAATTGGAACTGCACATGTATTGCTAAGTGATTCAATACACACATTACCAATCGAGGAGGAGAACGATGGTCGTGGCGGCCTCTGTGAGTCATGGTCGGCAACGGGAGTCAGTTCATTGTCCATGATGGTGGTGCTTCTGCACTTGGCGTCGGCTTCCGGGAAGCAGGTCCAAGACCGTGGAAGACGGTGCCGGGGAAGAGGCTCCGTGTACGACGATGACGGTGGACCGGCTCTAGTGCGGTGTACGAGGTTGACGATGAGGCAGATGAGCTGCGGTGGACGAGTGCGCTGATGTAGAAGGGGAGGAGCATGAAGGCCGCGGTGCCGTGGAGAAGTCTATTTTGCGGTGGGGATAGAAAATGGGGAGCATTCAGGTGTACTACTCTGGGTGCCGGGGTGGGGTTGGCTGGGTAGGGTGAACCTGAAGTTACGAAAACAGCCCCCTACCAACCGTCATCCGTAGGCCTGTTCCGAAGGCTATGATGGTAACTTCCCACTGCTCGAATCAGGGTCGCGGGATATTTTCCCGCCGACCTCAAAATTTTGTGACACTGAACTCCCCGTGTGGCGTCTTGGGTGATTTGGCTAAGAAACTAGTGAGTAGTACTAGTAAACTCCTCATATTAGGTTTGATTGAAGTCAAACTTCCTAAAGTTTGACCAAGTTTATAGAAAAATATAAATATTTACCATAACAGATATGTATGATGTGAAAGTACATTCAATAATGAATCTAATGGTATTTATTTGTTATTGTATATGTTAATATTTTTTGTTATAAACTTTCTGAGAGTTTACAAAACTTGACTTTGACCAATGCTAATACGCGGACTTAAATAAAAACGGAGGGTGTACACATTTGTTTTCTTAGTATGTACTGAATTAATCATTTGTTGAAATTGTGAAATAAATATATTAGGCTACTGACTTCGAATGTAATGGTCTATACAATTCAATAGTTACAATCATTGTCGAATTCCAATATGTATACGAGGTCTATAGTACTTCACAACATGCTCAAACTCGCATAATCCCAGTCAAATGACAATCAAAATGCATTTCATACTCATTACTTTGTAGGATGCAACAAAACCAACAATAACTCTACATCAGCCATTATAAAAGCAACATTTTGAACATATCCCAATGTGTGAATGAAACGTGCAGAGAGAGCTTGCAAAGATGGAGCACATAGGGCAGGAAAGACTGTGTGTATGTGGACGAGAGAGTAGGATACAAACCTAACGGAACAGAGAGAGGGAGATAGAGAGAGAGAAAGAGAGAGGAAGAAGTTAGGTCTGTGAGAAAGATGGAGACATGTAATATACGTGAGATGCGTGTGCATCCGGATTCTGTACACGTGGAAGGAGAAGAGACAACAGGTTTGATGAGAGAGCTGGAAAAACATAGACGAGAGGGGAAGGATCTTGTGGGTTGAGGGATTGATAAATTTGTGCGGGGGAGAGAGGGATTGGTAATTTTGTGCGAGAGAGAGAGGGTGGGGGGAGGAGTCAGTCAGCCGTCATCACATCATCCTGCTTCCAAATGGCCCCGCATTCTCTAGCGTAGTGTGGTCGCCATCTTCGATCTCCTCGATGCCCTCTTTGAAGATTGAGGTGTTGTGCATGCTGGGGTGTAGAGAATCACAAGCGAGAGTGGTCGCCATATAACCTTGGATGGGGATGAATTGTGTGCTCGGGGGAGGGGGTGTGTGTGTGTGTGATTGAGAGAAAACAAACCTAAGGAGAGAAATGTGTGTGTATGTGACGGAAAGCTACATGCTAAATAGGGTATTCACGAAGAGATTGTGCGTGCGAGATAGAGAGCGATGTGCGGGCCTTGAGGTGGGCAAAGGCTGAGTGAGGGTGTCAAAATGTGCGCGTTGATGCATGTGTTACATGCGATCGTGCGAGGGATGGACGAATCAAGAGAGATGGTTGTTGTGTTACAGATGCTCCTCTCTCTCTCTCTCACACACACACACGAGTAAAATAGAAGACCGTTCTCTCATGTATACACAAGTACACAACGTATCGGCATCTGTCTATGTCTCACTCATGCATGATCATTTGCACATCCACACCTCTCTATGTCTCTATCACACGCACACCGTCTCCACATTGCCCTTCCGCCACAACACACATATGGACACATACACACGTTATCTCTCAGTCACACACACAAAATTAGTATTAAACAAAACTAGGGCGCACCTAAAACGTCCAAATCCAAATAAACACGAACTGGAGCTAAATTCAAATATATGGAAATATTGTAGCGTCAAGAACTTTTCCCGGAAAAAAGTTGAGTAATATTCGGGGATTGTTTTCACACACACAAAAAGGTTCGGTGGATGTCCTTCGAGCATGACACGGTGATGCACCGTTCGATCGACCGCGTGGCCGCGGTTCACGCGCTTGCACAGGATTCCGTATCATGGCTATGGTAACTAATAAAAGCGCTGCCTAAGTCTAATGTTTACGTGTACTAGTACGGTTTTCTTTTAAGTTTGACCAACCCTATATAAAACTAAACTAAGCTCCCATACGCGCACTCATCAATATGTCGCCGCCGCCATTGCGCATGCCGGCGCCTGCCTGCTCCGGCCAACAATTTCTCGCCCATCACTGCCGTGTCGCCGCCAAGCCGAAGGCTGGCCTGCTCACGTCGTCTGTAGTCCCTCCTCGCGATGCCGCTGCGCTGCGAAGCACGCGAGCAGCTGGTGGAGCCGTGTCTATGCACACAGCACAAGGTTGCTGGCTTGCCCGGTGGATAAACGGTTGCAAGCCCCCAAAGAGTTCTCAAGAACTATGTGGGACCCACTAGATGTCATGTCTACTAGACCCATATCCTAGGCCTGACGGTATAGCTTCTGCCTGTTCGCACGCCATGCCGACGCGTGGGTAACTTCATTTAATTCCGTTAACCATCGCGCCTCCCACGACCTTCGCCTCCCTCACACAGTCGCATCCTTTGAGACTTCGACCGGCTATAAATGAGCAATTTTTTTGCCTACTCCACATGCATGATACTCCCTCTGGTTCTTTTTACTTCCGTCAATCGTTTGCAAAGTGTTTGACCAAATTTATAGTAAAAATATCAATATCTACAATACTGATTATAATGAGTATAAGAACTACTATTAGATGAGTTAAAGATTCTAATCCTGAACTAACCCTGAAGTAACTCTAGCGAAAGAGGTGTTTGGATGACAGGGTTAGATGGAGCGTGGATACGGCGAGGTGCCCTCATGGGCGGTGCGAGAGGGAGGGAGGGAGGGAGGGAGAGGACGAGAAGCTTCGAGGAAGTGGGGAGGGATCTGCTACGGGGAGAGCGAGAGAAAAATGTGTTTTTAGTGTCCCGAGAAGAACTAACCCAAATAAGCACCTCTTGGGTGGGTTAGATTTTTTGGGGTTAGTTGAGTTCAAACTAACCCAAACTAACTCTAACACATGGATCCAAACAGGGCCAAGGTTAGCTATTACACTACTACCTCCCTTCTAGTTTAAAGGGCTCGATTCAAAAATTTCACATACTCTTAGCAAGATAGAGGCAGTGGAATAGTTTTTGCAGTTCTTCACAAAAAATGTGTTTACCAATGCATGCATGAACACTAGTTACTCTAATCCCCCTCTCTTCTTTAATTCTTTGCCACATCAGCATGTTTGCTATTCCCGTGTGCATGATACCAGCTAAGATACCACCATTATGGCCAGCCTTAATCATCGCATGCAATAATTTAGTGCACCTTGAAATATGAACATGTGTGGGGCGTGTATGTTTTTAATGACTTGAGACTATACCTAGCTCGGCATGCAAGATGAGACTTATTATCCACCGTTCCCCATACCTGCAGGAAGCCCGTTCATCTCCGAATCTTTTCCTCTCCATGTGTGGAAACAATATGCCTGCCAGACTCTCCTTCTCCCTCCGGCGGTCCCACCACTCCACCCCGTGTGGAAAAAATCTGCATGCATGACTCTCCTCCCCCCGCGCTCGTCCAATCCGTTGTGACCAGCAATATTTCCACCCCTTCCCTCTCCCGTAATTTACTCCAACAAATATGCCCACGTAGCTATTACACGCAACTTATCTTCCGGGACGCTGCTTCAGTTACTTAAATGTACGTGCATTGGGTCACTGACATATGGGCCCAACAGGGGTCTGGCCCACATGTCAGTGACGCAACTGGACCTGCAGTTAAGTCAGTGCAGCTTAGTCCATATCTTACGTAGGTGTGCCATTGCTCGCTATAAATACTGCGCCTCCCACGACATCGCTATCTCCTCCCCCTCACGTTCACGTTCATCGCTATCTCCTCCTCCTCCCTCTCACGTGGACCACCATGGCATCACCCCTCCCAAGCCCTAGGCGCCCCTCGCTGCACCGCGCGGACGGTCACGTGTCGCCGTTCCATTCCTCCCCGCCAGTAGTCGAGGAGGACACGTCGACGTTCCTCTCCTCGCCGCGATGCGTCGAGGTGGACGCGTCGCCGTTCCGTTCCTCTCTGCCACTAGTCGAGGAGGACGCGTCGGTGTTCCGCTCCTCACCGCGACGCGTCAAGGTGGATGCGTCGGCGTTCCTAATCTCGCCAGCACGCGTGTCGGAGGACACATCGGCTCCCCGCTACGAGGAGAACACCGCGCCACCCGCCGAGCCCCCCAGCCTTGAGGAGCTTTGGAAAGAAATGGATGTCGCCTTGTGGGAGGCTTTGCCTCCAGCAGAGCGCGCCAAAATAGAGGCGGAGAAGAAGGCCGAGGAAGAGAAGCGCACCGCGGAACAAGCTGCCTGGCAGGCTATATCGCGTCCAAGAGAGCCAGGCAATTGGCTCTTTGGCAGAAGGCTCGTGCAAGGGCTGTGAGGGTGGCGGAGGACGTCCGTGCCGAAGCCCTGAGTGCAGTTGGGCCCATGCGCCTCATCTATGCTTGGCGGTACGTGGACCGGGTGCACGCTTCCAGCGAGGAGGAGTACCTGTTGGCGCCGGATCACCACACCGGTGAGATCGCGCTCGCCCACCGGCAAGCCGCCAATCAGCACCTCGTGAGTTGCGAGGCTGAGGAAGAGGCATTGTGTCGGCGCGCTGGGAAACAGCCGCACACCAAGGCACTCATGGCGCGCCGCAAGCACTCCTGCGAGCGCCGTGGCTTTTAGTAGGAGTATAATTTTTGTTTCGTAAGGCGATCTCATTAGTTTTGGGACGCAAATGATAAATCCCGAACATTTAGGAATTATTAGCATCCTTAATTAAGTATGTAAAAGGGAAAGTTTGTAAACCTTGTGTATTCGTATGCATTTTGTAAGTATGTGCATATAGCACAAACTTTACTATATACTATCGCACTACACGTCTCTCTCTATTTATGCTTGCAGACTATGCTACTCCCTCCGTCCTGGTCAATAAGTCATCTTTGGTTGTGCACCGTGACCTAGAAGGACGGAAGACTTATAAACCTAGACGGAGGGAGTACTACTATTACTTATGTACGTGTAAATGCTTGTTTTAACATTACGATGCGGTTTTTGTAGAAGTAGAAAAACATCACTAGTCAAGCTTGTGGAACGATTCAATGCAAAACAAATGCAAAAATGCTCATTTAATTGTTTACTTTTAGCTTCCTTCTATGTGGTTATTTCTCTGTCGTACTTTGTATGGAGTATCTCACTGGTCGGAAAGGCATACAAATTCCCAAACTGCTTCCTACACCTTGTATCGAATTTTTTGCCTAACAAGTTGTGCCGTGCAATTGGAATTCCAACTTGAGTGCTACAACTAGTAGGAGTATCAGGGGCCAGTTCTTTTAGGCTTCTAGATTAGTAATCCCATAACTACTACCTCCGTCTTGCTTTATTGGTTCCCATTGTAATTTGTGTCAAATTTTGATCATAAATTTAACTAATGAAATGTTATCTTTGGTCAAAATTTAGCACAAATTACAATGGTGAGGAATAAACCAGAACGGAGGTACTGCAAGTAGTAGTTTAGAAGCCCAAATAAATGAGTGAGGCGCCTTAATGTTACTCTCCACTGTGACTAGTCTTATGGGAAAAGCCGGGGAAGCCGCCAAAAGAACTGGCCCTAGGAGTAGTAGGTAGGGATACTAGGAGTAGTATCTAGGGATCGAGTGTGCGAGATGAACCGGAGAAAGTAAATGCTGAGAGATGAAATGCAAAAAAGATGGAGGGATGTGATGGTTGCTTGTCCGTTTATTTTACCAGGACACTTATTACTGGGAGTGGTTGGGTTTTGTGATATGACGACTTTACTGCCGTGCCACGAGCGGGGTGAGAATCCCGTGCAGCGCCGCCCTCTACACTAGTACTCGGTCGTGGTTTACTACATCGGTCGTGGTTTATCCCCCATTGAATTTGACTGAAGATTTAACTGACAAAATGTTAGTGCATGTCAACAAAAACAATATCATTGGATTCATATTTGAACATAGTTTTCAATGATATAAATCATCATTTATCATACTATATATAATGTTAGTTCAATTTTTGGTCGTACTAATCTATAGTAAGGTGCCTGTGCGTTGTACGGAAGAGTGAAATGCATTAATCGGGGAGTTGTTTATTTTGACAAGGGATGTGGGGGGTCATCTCATGTGTAACGGGTATCGATAGGTTTCTTCGGATATTATTTCATATCTAGAGCTCACAAACATCCGGGTGAAATAGATAAAAAAGTATCTTTTGCAAACAAAAGCGTTCAACTGTTCAACCTACATCCATAACTTGTGAAGAAATAACTCTTACTGTGCTTTGCAAGAAATGATCATCAATAATTAGTTTTTGAGTATCCATTGTTATACATGTTGGCTACAGATGACATGGCACTTTCTTATAGTCAACAGTTGGCTATACTATTTAAGTATTAACCATGCCCTTATACACCTAGACGGAGGGATTAAATCAGGATGACTTGGAAGGGGGCAGCGGATATGTAAGAAATGGTTCATCATAAGTCTTTCACCAGTACTGTACTAAAAATTCATACATGGAAGATTCTAGACTAAACCATAAATTGATACACTTTTATTCATGCGCGATACTCCAATAGAGCAAGATCATGCATGGAAGTCTCCACATGCTTAGACATCGGATTACATTGAGCGAAGATTACTGATCAACATTTAACTTGATAATGCAGATGTCCAGGTGAACCTCCTTGGAGTCCCCATGCACATTGTTGGGGGTCAAATAATACCGTGCGTCTTCCATGTCCACATCGGCGGGAAGGTCCCAGCTCGGCAGAGTCCAAGTCAGCTTGATGTGGCCAGTGTCGCCACCCACGTACCTCCGAGAGGCAGTAATAGTGAGCACGCACCCGTACATCAGCCTCGTGTCAGTGTCAGCGTCAGCGGCGTCGCCCCTGACGCACACTACAGAGACGGGGCGGCGGCCTGCGCGGGCCCCACCGGTTCCCATGATCAAGAGGAAGACGTTGTCGTCCTCCTCCGAGACTAGCAGACGACGGTTGTCAGTGTCAAAACCGGCGGATCTCGGGTAGGGGGTCCCGAACTGTGTGTCTAAGGAAGATGGTAACAGGAGGCAGAGGACATGATGTTTTACCCAGGTTCGGGCCCTCTTGATGGAGGTAAAACCCTACGTCCTGCTTGATTTATTCTTGATAATATGAGTATTACGAGAGTTGATCTACCACGAGACCGGAGAGGCTAAACCCTAGAAGCTAGCCTATGGTATGATTGTCTGTTGTCCTACGGACTAAAACCCTCTGGTTTATATAGACACCAGAGAGAGCTAGGGTTACACAAGGTTGGTTACAAAGGAGGAGATATCCATATCCGTACTGCCTAGCTTGCCTTCCACGCCAAGTAGAGTCCTATCCGAACACGGGATGAAGTCTTCAATCTTGTATCTTCATAGTCCAACAGTCCGGCCAAAGGATATAATCCGGCTGTCCGGATACCCCCTAATCCAGGACTCCCTTAGTAGCCCCTGAACCAGGCTTTCAATGAAGATGAGTCCGACACGCAGTGTTGTCTTCGGCATTCCAAGGCGGGTTCTGTTGGATAACGTTGCAGAAAACAAAAAATTTCCTACTCGTTTCACCAAGATCCATCTAGGAGTTCATCTAGCAACGAGTGATTAGATGCATCTACGTACCTTGTAGATCGCGAGCGGAAGCGTTCAAAGAACGGGGATGATGTAGTCGAACACGACGTGATTCAAATCACCGATGATCAAGCACCGAACGGACGGTGCCTCCGCGTTCAACACACGTACGGAACGGATGACGTCTCCTCCTTTCTTGATCCAGCAAGGGGGGAAGAGAGGTTGATGAAGATCTAGCAGCACGACGGCGTGGTGGAGGATGCAGGGCATCACAGTAGCAGGGCTTCGCCTATACTACGAGAGAGAGACGTAACGGGGAGAGAGGAAGCACCAAAGGCTGAGGTATGAAATCCCTCCTCTCCCCCACTATATATAGGAGGGCCAAGGGGGGTGGTGCGCAGCCTAGGAGATCCAATCTCCTAGGTGCAGTGGCCAGGGGAGGGTTTCCCTCCCCCCCAAGGCACCTCGGGGTGCCTTCCACCACTTGGACTCCTCCGTGGTGGAAACCCTAGGCGCATGGGCCTAGTAGGGCTGGTGCCCTTGGCCCATGAAGGCCAAGGCGTACCTCCTACAGCCCATGTGGCCCCCCGGGACAGGTGGCCCCACCCGGTGGGCCCCCGGGACCCCTCCGGTGGTCCCGGTACAATACCGATAACCCCGAAACTTGTCCCGATGGCCGAAACAGCACTTCCTATATATAATTCTGTACCTCCGGACCATTCAGGAACTCCTCGTGACGTCCGGGATCTCATCCGGGACTCCGAACAACATTCGGGTTACTGCATATTCATATCTTCATAACCCTAGCGTCACCGAACCTTAAGTGTGTAGACCCTACGGGTTCGGGAGACAAGCAGACATGACCGAGACGACTCTCCGGTCAATAACCAACAGCGGGATCTGGATACCCATGATGGCTCCCACATGCTCCACGATGATCTCATCGGATGAACCACGATGTCGAGGATTAATCAACCCCGTATACAATTCCCTTTGTCAATCGGTATGTTACTTGCCCGAGACTCGATCGTCGGTATCCCAATACCTTGTTCAATCTCGTTACCGGCAAGTCACTTTACTCGTACCGTAATGCATGATCCCGTGATCAACCACTTGGTCACCTTGAGCTCATAATGATGATGCATTACCGAGTGGGCCCAGTGATACCTCTCCGTTATCCAGAGTGACAAATCCCAGTCTCGATCCGTGTCAACCCAACAGACACTTTCGGAGATACCTGTAATGCACCTTTATAGTCACCCAGTTACGTTGTGACGTTTGATACACCCAAAGCACTCCTACGGTATCCGGGAGTTACACGATCTCATGGTCAAAGGAAAAGATACTTGACATTGGAAAAGCTCTAGCAAACGAACTACACGATCTTTGTACTATGCTTAGGATTGGGTCTTGTCCATCACATCATTCTCCTAATGATGTGATCCCGTTATCAATGACATCCAATGTCCATAGCCAGGAAATCATGACTATCTGTTGATCAACGAGCTAGTCAACTAGAGGCTTACTAGGGACATATTATGGTCTATGTATTCACACGTGTATTACGATTTCCAGATAATACCGTTATAGCATGAATAAAGACAATTATCATGAACAAAGAAATATAATAATAATGCTTTTATTATTGCCTCTAGGGCATATTTCCAACAGTCTCCCACTTGCACTAGAGTCAATAATCTAGTTACATTGTGATGAATCGAACACCCATGGAATTCTGGTGTTGATCATGTTTTGCCCTAGGGAGAGGTTTAGTCAACGGATCTGCTATATTCAGGTCCGTATGTACTTTACAAATTTCTATGTCTCCATCTTGAACATTTTCACGAATGGAGTTGAAGCGACGCTTGATGTGCCTTGTCTTCCTGTGAAACCTGGGCTCCTTGGCAAGTGCAATAGCTCCAGTGTTGTCACAAAAGAGTTTGATTGGCCCCGACGCATTGGGTATGACTCCTAGGTCGGTGATGAACTCCTTCACCCATATAGCTTCATGTGCTGCCTCCGAGGCTGCCATGTACTCCGCTTCACATGTAGATCCCGCCACGACGCTCTGTTTGCAGCTGCACCAGCTCACTGCTCCACCATTCAACATATACACGTATCCGGTTTGTGACTTAGAGTCATCCAGATCTGTGTCGAAGCTAGCGTCGACGTAACCCTTTACGACGAGCTCTTCGTCACCTCCACAAACGAGAAACATTTCCCTAGTCCTTTTCAGGTACTTCAGGATATTCTTGACCGCTGTCCAGTGTTCCTTGCCGGGATTACTTTGGTACCTTCCTACCAAACTTACGGCAAGGTTTACATCAGGTCTGGTACACAGCATGGCATACATAATAGAACCTATGGCTGAGGCATAGGGGATGACACTCATCTCTTCTATCTCTTCTGTCGTGGTCGGACATTGAGCTGAGCTCAATTTCATACCTTGCAAAACAGGCAAGAACCCTTTCTTGGACTGATCCATTTTGAACTTCTTCAAAATCTTATCAAGGTATGTGCTTTGTGAAAGACCTATGAGGCGTCTTGATCTATCTCTGTAGATCTTGATGCCTAATATATAAGCAGCTTCTCCAAGGTCCTTCATTGAAAAACTTTTATTCAAGTAGGCCTTGATGCTGTCCAAGAGTTCTATATCATTTCCCATCAAAAGTATGTCATCTACATATAGTATGAGAAATGCTACAGAGCTCCCACTCACTTTCTTGTAAACTCAGGCTTCTCCATAAGTCTGCGTAAACCCAAACGCTTTGATCATCTCATCAAAGTGAATGTTCCAACTCCGAGATGCTTGCACCAGCCCATAAATCGAGCGTTGGAGCTTGCACACCTTGTTAGCATTCTTAGGATCGACAAAACCTTCCGGCTGCATCATATACAATTCTTCCTTAAGGAAACCATTAAGGAATGCCGTTTTGACATCCATTTGCCATATTTCATAATCATAGAATGCGGCAATCGCTAACATGATTCGGACGGACTTCAGCTTCGCTACCGGTGAGAAAGTCTCATCGTAGTCAACCCCTTGAACTTGTCGATAACCCTTAGCGACAAGCCTAGCTTTATAGATGGTCACATTACCATCCGCGTCTGTCTTCTTCTTAAAGATCCATTTATTTTCTATGGCTCGCCGTTCAACGGGCAAGTCAGTCAAAGTCCATACTTCGTTTTCATACATGGATCCTATCTCGGATTTCATGGCTTCTAGCCATTTGTCGGAATCCGGTCCCGCCATCGCTTCTTCATAGTTCGAAGGTTCACCGTTGTCTAACAACATGATTTCCAAGACAGGTTTACGTACCACTCTGGTGCGGAACGTGTCCTTGTGGACCTTCGAATTTCAGTAGGAGCTTGATCAGAAGTATCTTGATCATCATGAATAACTTCCTCTCTAGTCGGTGCAGGCACCTCAGGAACATTTTCTTGAGTTGCGCCATTTACCGGTTCAAGAGGCAATACTTCATCAAGTTCTACTTTCCTCCCACTTACTTCTTTCGAGAGAAACTCTTTCTCTAGAAAGAATCCATTCCTGGCAACAAAGATCTTGCCTTCAGATCTGAGGTAGAAGGTATACCCATAAGTTTCTTTAGGGTATCCTATGAAGACGCATTTTTCCGACTTGGGTTCGAGCTTTTCAGGTTGAAGTTTCTTGACATAAGCATCGCATCCCCAAACTTTTAGAAACGACAGCTTAGGTTTCTTCCCAAACCATAATTCATATGGTGTCGTCTCAACGGATTTCGACGGAGCCCTATTTAAAGTGAATGCGGCAGTCTCTAAAGCATAGCCCCAAAAAGATAACGGTAAATCGGCAAGAGACATCATAGATCGCACCATATCTAATAAAGTGCGATTACGACGTTCGGACACACCATTACGCTGAGGTGTTCCAGGCGGCGTTAGTTGTGAAACTATTCCACATTTTCTTAAGTGTGTGCCAAATTCGTGACTCAAGTATTCTCCTCCACGATCTGATCGTAGAAACTTGATTTTCCTGTCACGTTGATTCTCAACTTCACTCTGAAATTCCTTGAACTTTTCAAAGGTTTCAGACTTGTGTTTCATTAAGTAGACATACCCATATCTACTTAAGTCATCAGTGAGGGTGAGAACATAACGATAGCCACCGCGAGCCTCAACACTCATTGGACCGCACACATCAGTATGTATGATTTCCAATAAGTTGGTTGCTCGCTCCATTGTTCCTGAGAACGGAGTCTTGGTCATTTTTCCCATGAGGCATGGTTCACACGTGTCAAATGATTCATAATCAAGAGATTCTAAAAGTCCATCTGCATGGAGCTTCTTCATGCGTTTGACACCTATGTGACCAAGGCGGCAGTGCCACAAGTATGTGGGACTATCATTATCAACTTTACATCTTTTGGTATTCACACTATGAATATGTGTAGTAATACGCTCGAGATTCATTAAGAATAAACCATTGACTATCGGAGCATGACCATAAAACATATCTCTCATATAAATAGAACAACCATTATTCTCGGATTTAAATGAGTAGCCATCTCGTATTAAACGAGATCCTGATACAATGTTCATGCTCAGACATGGCACTAAATAACAATTATTGAGGTTTATAACTAATCCCGTAGGTAAATTTAGAGGTAGCGTGCCGACGGCGATCACATCGACCTTGGAACCATTCCCGACGCGCATCGTCACCTCGTCCTTCTCCAGTTTCCGTTTATTCCGCAGCTCCTGTGGTGAGTTACAAATATGAGTAACAGCACCGGTATCAAATACCCAGGAGTTACTACGAGTACTGGTAAGGTACACATCAATCACATGTATATCAAATATACCTTTGGTGTTGCCGGCCTTCTTATCCGCTAAGTATTTAGGGCAGTTCCGCTTCCAGTGACCCTTCCCTTTGCAATAAAAGCACTCTGTCTCAGGCTTGGGTCCATTCTTTGACTTCTTCCCGACACCTTGCTTGCCGGGCGCAGCAACTTCCTTGCCGTCCTTCTTGAAGTTCTTTTTACCCTTGCCCTTCTTGAACTTAGTGGTTTTATTCATCATCAACACTTGACGTTCCTTCTTGACTTCTACCTCTGCTGATTTCAGCATAGCAAATACTTCAGGAATGGTCTTTACCATCCCCTGCATATTGAAGTTCATCACAAAGCTCTTGTAGCTTGGTGGAAGCGACTGGAGGATTCTGTCGGCGACCGCGTCATCCGGGAGATTAACTCCCAGCTGAGTCAAGCGGTTATGCAACCCAGACATAGTGAGTATGTGCTCACTAACAGAACTATTTTCCTCCATCTTACAGCTGAAGAATTTATCGGAGACTTCGTATCTCTCGATCCGGGCATGAGCTTGAAAAACCATTTTTAGCTCTTCGAACATCTCATATGCTCCATGTCTCTCAAAACGCTTTTGGAGCCCCGGCTCTAAGCTATAAAGCATGCCGCACTGAACGAGGGAGTAGTCATCAGTACGTGTCTGCCAAGCGTTCATAGCGTCTTGGTTCTGTGGGACGGGTGGATCACCTAGCGGTGCTTGTAGGACATAATGTTTCTTGGCAGCTATGAGGATGATCCTCAGGTTCCGGACCCAGTCCGTATAGTTGCTGCCATCGTCTTTCAGCTTGGTTTTCTCTAGGAACGCGTTGAAATTGAATACAACGTTGGCCATTTGATCTACAGGACATATTGTAAAGATTTTAGACTAAGTTCATGATAATCAAGTTCATCTAATCAAATTATTAATGAACTCCCACTCAGATTAGACATCCCTCTAGTCATCTAAGTGTTACACGATCCAAGTCAACTAATTCGTGTCCGATTAACACGTGAGACGGACTAGTCATCGTCGGTGAACATCTCCATGTTGATCGTATCTTCCATACGACTCGTGTTCGACCTTTCGGTCTCTGTGTTCCGAGGCCATGTCTTCACATGCTTAGGCTCGTCAAGTTAACCCTAAGTGTTTTTGCATGTGTAAAACTTCTTACACCCGTTGTATGTGAACGAAAGGATCTATCACACCCGATTAACACGTGGTGCTTCGAAGCGACGAACTGTAGCAACGGTGCACAGTTAGGGGAGAACACTTCTTGAAATTGTTGTAAGGGATCATCTTATTTACTACCGTCGTTTTAAGTAAACAAGATGCAAAACATGATAAACATCACATGTAATCAAATAATAATAGTGACATAATATGGCCAATATCACATAGCTCCTTTGATCTCCATCTTGGGGCTCCATGATCATCCTTGTAGATCGTCATACTCATCGACATATAAGTCGTGATTCCTTGTACAAGAACATGATCAATCTCATACATCACATATATCATTCATCACATCCTTTTGGCCATATCACATCACATAGCATACCCTGCAAAAACAAGTTAGACGTCCTCTAATTGTTGTTTGCATGTTTTACGTGGCTGCTATGGGTTTCTAGCAAGAACGTTTCTTACCTACACAAAGACCACAACGTGATATGCCAATTGCTATTTACCCTTCATAAGTACCCTTTTCATCGAATCCGATCCGACTAAAGTAGGAGAGACAGACACCCGCTGGCCACCTTATGCAACTAGTGCATGTCAGTCGGTGGAACCTGTCTCACGTAAGAGTACGTGTAAGGTCGGTCCGGGCCGCTTCATCCCACGATGCCGCCGAATCAAGATAAGACTAGTAACGACAAGTATATTGAACAAAGTCAACGCCCACAACTACTTTGTGTTCTACTCGTGCAAGAGAACTACGCATAGACCTAGCTCATGATGCCACTGTTGGATAACGTTGCAGAAAACAAAAATTTTCCTACTGTTTCACCAAAATCCATCTAGGAGTTCATCTAGCAACGAGTGATTAGATGCATCTACGTACCTTGTAGATCGCCAGCGGAAGCGTTCAAAGAACGGGGATGATGTAGTCGAACACGACGTGATTCAAATCACCGATGATCAAGCACCAAACGGACGGTGCCTCCGCGTTCAACACACGTACGGAACGGATGACGTCTCCTCCTTTCTTGATCCAGCAAGGGGGGAAGAGAGGTTGATGAAGATCCAGCAGCACGACGGCGTGGTGGAGGATGCAGGGCGTCACAGTAGCAGGGCTTCGCCTATACTACGAGAGAGAGACGTAACGGGGAGAGAGGAAGCACCAAAGGCTGAGGTATGAAATCCCTCCTCTCCCCCACTATATATAGGAGGGCCAAGGGGGGGTGGTGCGCAGCCTAGGAGATCCAATCTCCTAGGTGCCGCGGCCAGGGGAGGGTTTCCCTCCCCCCCAAGGCACCTCGGGGTGCCTTCCACCACTTGGACTCCTCCGTGGTGGAAACCCTAGGCGCATGGGCCTAGTAGGGCTGGTGCCCTTGGCCCATGAAGGCCAAGGCGTACCTCCTACAGCCCATGTGCCCCCCCGGGACAGGTGGCCCCACCCGGTGGGCCCCCGGGACCCCTCCGGTGGTCCCGGTACAATACCGATAACCCCGAAACTTGTCCCGATGGCCGAAACAGCACTTCCTATATATAATTCTGTACCTCCGGACCATTCCGGAACTCCTCGTGACGTCCGGGATCTCATCCGGGACTCCGAACAACATTCGGGTTACTGCATATTCATATCTTCATAACCCTAGCGTCATCGAACCTTAAGTGTGTAGACCCTACGGGTTCGGGAGACAAGCAGACATGACCGAGACGACTCTCCGGTCAATAACCAACAGCGGGATCTGGATACCCATGATGGCTCCCACATGCTCCACGATGATCTCATCGGATGAACCACGATGTCGAGGATTAATCAACCCCGTATACAATTCCCTTTGTCAATCGGTATGTTACTTGCCCGAGACTCGATCGTCGGTATCCCAATACCTTGTTCAATCTCGTTACCGGCAAGTCACTTTACTCGTACCGTAATGCATGATCCCGTGATCAACCACTTGGTCACCTTGAGCTCATAATGATGATGCATTACCGAGTGGGCCCAGTGATACCTCTCCGTTATCCAGAGTGACAAATCCCAGTCTCGATCCGTGTCAACCCAACAGACACTTTCGGAGATACCTGTAATGCACCTTTATAGTCACCCAGTTACGTTGTGACGTTTGATACACCCAAAGCACTCCTACGGTATCCGGGAGTTACACGATCTCATGGTCAAAGGAAAAGATACTTGACATTGGAAAAGCTCTAGCAAACGAACTACACGATCTTTGTACTATGCTTAGGATTGGGTCTTGTCCATCACATCATTCTCCTAATGATGTGATCCCGTTATCAATGACATCCAATGTCCATAGCCAGGAAATCATGACTATCTGTTGATCAACGAGCTAGTCAACTAGAGGCTTACTAGGGACATATTATGGTCTATGTATTCACACGTGTATTACGATTTCCGGATAATACAGTTATAGCATGAATAAAGACAATTATCATGAACAAAGAAATATAATAATAATTCTTTTATTATTGCCTCTAGGGCATATTTCCAACAGGTTCTTCTCCAATTTTCGAGTGTTCATAAGCAGTGTCTGGCCTCATAAATGTTGAACCTCTTGGCTTTTGTGCCCAATAAGGTCTATCTCCCACGCGTCGAATGAATACGAGGCGCTAGGGTGTTTTTACATTTGCCTCCCTAGCCAGATAAATAAATTGTCTATTAAAGGGATGGGGATTCTTAGATCCGTTCCATACCATCCTCCCCCCAACGAGAATCCATCAGAGCGCTTTTCGGAAAGATCCATTCCAGCATGGCCGACCTCCGCAGCTCCACCTCCCACCCCCGTAGCCCTAAGCCCGGTGATTGGGAGAGGTGTTCAGTCCCACACTGTCGATTAGTCGAACTACAGACTAAGGGATTTCTCCCTCGAGCGTATATGGTGCCTGTCCGAGCCGGGCTCGCCACCTACAATGGCTGGGAGCAAGCGGAGAGCTTCCCCAGCCCCTCTTCGGGGGAGCGGGTATGCCTTGTCCCCTATCTATTGAGGGGACTCAGATTTCCAATTCATCCATTCCTCCGCGGGCTCCTGGAGTTCTACGGCCTCCAACTGCATAATTTCACCCCTGCTTCCATCTTACACATCACCGGCTATGTTGCCCTCTATGAGTTGTTCCTGGGCTGTGAGGCCCATTTCGAGCTGTGGAAAAGGTTATTTTGCCTCGTCCCTCGCACACATAAGGGATCACTTTATCAAGTGGGCGGAGCCGAAATATGGTGCATCGCCAAAACCGGATACCTGTCCGGTACTCCGAAGAAGGCGTCCGAAGACCGGCCTTCGGAATGGTTTTATATGGAGGACATCCCCCTTCCAGACCCTGTTTGGCGGGGCCTCCCCGAGTTCAGGAATGCTCCTCTGAAGAAACACCGAAGTTGGTGCCCACGGAGCCCCCAGGAGGAAGACAACGGGTAAGTCCTTTACCTGATGAACCGGATTAAAGCGCTAGCTCAATCAGGATTGACAGTAATCAAGGTTATGTCAATATGCATAATGCGGGGAGTGCAACCGCTTCAATATCGAGGGCACTCCTTGTGGTGTTTTAATGGGGAAGATGACGCCACCTGTTGTGGGCGTAAGGCTCCGAACAACGCTGCCGCTTTGGAAAAAATTCTATCTGAACTGTTCAAGGGAGAGGAAGAGGAGTTCCTCCGCATCAAGCCGCGGGATGGATTCTCTATGTACAACCCTCCAATCTGGGTGAGTTATATCTCCTTACTTCCCGCATTCTTCATCGTAGGCACTCACCTTGCCATTTTTGCAGCAGGAACTGCGAAAAGCCATAAGGGGGTCAGCAGCCCATCTCTACAACCAGAGGACTCTGTCCGGGCTCTCGATCCCGGACTCGAAGAAGATCCGGTCATATTCGTGGAGCTGATAGACCGGCAGTTCTATCAACTGAGCTGCGATGACGCCATGGTGGCCATTATGGCCGACTATCCCGGACTGCTTCCTGCATCGCACGTAAGAAAAACCAAAAATCCCAACTCCAAAAAGTAGGATCCCCTTTTAGACACTTCACCTACCGTATACATATGGTGTTTTTACAAGGAAGGCATTCGGGACGCCCTGCCGAACCCGCAGCAACTCGCCAACAGGAGGCACCGAGGTCGGGCAGGCCAAAAAGGAAGGCGGTCAGGACGGAGACGCCGGCGCAAAGGTATAACAATAACCCCGCTCTGTGGTTGTCGTCTTTCATGAAATGTAATGACGCCCGTGTTTCTTTAACAGAAAAAATGCTCGCCGGAATATGTCCGGTGATGCTGCCGATCACGCTTCTACCAGTCGGGCTCCAGGGCCGGACATAGAGGCGGAAGCCGATATGGAGTGGACGCTGGATAATCCCCCTACAGAGGATGCAGATAGATTATCCGGAGTAGGCGCCGCCGGTCCGTACTCCGCGACGCTTGTTTCTCACCAGAGGCATTTGATGCCTTCAATTCTGGAGAGGCGTACCTCCGTGCTGCTCAAGATGGTCTAGCTAGAGCCATGGATCAGTATGTAAAGGATGTATGGGTAAGTAAATCTGATGATTATATGTATCAGTAGCCCCTGAGACTTGAAACAGTTAGCAGAACTGATTTAAGGATCATCTTTATTGTGCAGGTTCTTACAGAGAAGAATACTCGGCTGTCACAGGAGCTGGAAGAATGCAAGACCCAACTGCGGGCCGCTGTTGCCGCATTGAAGGAACCCAAAAAGTCCCCCGCTGGTAACATTTACTTTAAAGAATGTTGGTTACCATATAGTGTGCGGCGTGGCTGCAGATCTAACAATAGATGTTGCAGATGAATCCGGAGAAAATCCGGAGGACCAGCATGTCGTGTGATAGCTAAAGGCTGGCGAACGCGTGCTGGCTGAGGTCAGGTGGGAGAAAAATAATCTCCAAGACGCCAATACCAAGCTGAGCGTGGAACTGAAAGATGTTCGAGCCCAGCTTGCAGACTCCGAGAAGGAGAATAAGCTGCTTCGACGCGACATTTTCAGTAAGTGCTTGAACGAATCCTTTTGAAGGAGTTTGGCGAAGAAACCGGCTAACAGCGTTATGTCTGTAGGTATGCTGACGGGTTGTCCCGCGGAGGAAATGCCCTGGTCTGCGGGTGATCTTCTATCCTAGCTCTCACAACTACACGAAAAAGTTCGGCAGGTGATGCAAGGTGTTGCCCAGGCCTTGTGGCCATCCGTCTCCTGCCAGAAGGCATTGCAGAGCTTACGGAGAAGCTCAAGGGAGCATGGCAACGCTTCCGATTATGGAAGTTATCGGCCTGCCGTGAAGGTGCCAGGGAAGCCTGGGCCATGGTGAAGACGCGGTATACCAAGGCTGACCCAAATCACATGGCCGAGGCCAGACCTGTGGGGCCCGACGGAAAAGAGATCCCCGTTAGCTTAGTTTGTTGGCAAGTAGAATTAGCCACAAAGTATTCCCAATAGGATTGTAGGCTAGACCGCCTGTTGGATGGTATAGAAGAGGAATTTAGTCAGTCTGCATGACTATGTAATTAAAGTGACATGTATAATGCCTTCTAGCCGGATTGTAGATCATTTGTCATGGCAGACCTTTTCGCTTCAACCTCGGGACCCGATAGTTCGGAGTGTATCCGAATACCCGCTCAGTTATATAAGAACTGGGGTATGCGTGGAGACCAGGCGTAGGGGTCATTAGTGCTTGAACAGACAAGTGCCCAACTAGTTATGTTATATTACATGGGTAGTAAGAAACATCTTCCAGGGAGAATAGTTCTGTTAAGGGTTCGTTTCCCTGGGTATGCATGACCTAAAGTGCATGTTCGGACTGCGATAGGAAGCGCGGGAAAAAACATCTGGGGGCATATATGGAAAATAAATAAAAATCATCTTTTGTTCACCGACCGAATATTCCCTTAAGAATGCTAGCTTTCGGCTTTACCCAATCTGGGGTACACATCCGGCTGACCTGGCAGTAACAATCGCAGAGGTGCTCCCCTTATGCCCTAGCCGAATTAACGGGAACGTAGGGCATAAATACAAGAGACAGACAACCCAGCTTGGCCAAAACTTAGTCATATCGATGCATATAATGGCGACAAAAGGTACATGCGGAAGTGTAACACATGTGCGGGGCATGAGGCCCACATAAATAATTAAGCTTCTGTGAAAGAAGCCCCCAGGTATGATGAGTGCGGCTAGCGTATCTATAATGTGCAAGTGAGGCACAAGTTGGCCCTTGAAGGCCTAGAGAAAGGATAAAAGAAAGAAAGAAAAACAAGACAGATAATGTATATGCAAAAAATGGACAGAAGAAGGAGACAAACATAGTGTCCGGCGCTAGGCGTAGAATCTTCGGAGCCTGGCCGCGTTCCATGGGTTCGGCTCGAGTCGATTATTCGATGCATCCTGCAGACGGTATGCTCCCCCGGTCAGAACTTGGTCAATAATGAAGGGACCTTCCCCTTTGGGCTCGAGCTTGTTCTTTTTCTTATCCGGCAGGCGTAGAACTAGTTCGCCAACGTTATAAGTTTTGGCCCGTACTTCTCTGCTTTGGTATCTGCGAGCCTGTTGCTGATAAAATGCGGAACGGGCTTTGCCACGTCGCGCTCCTCCTCGAGGGTGTCCAGACTATCCTGCCGATCGATCTCGGCTTCTCTTTCTTCGTACATGCGCACTCGAGGTGAGTCAGGAATTATGTCACAGGGCAAGACTGCCTCTGCGCCGTACACCATAAAGAAGGGTGTATGTCCGGTACTATGATTCGGCGTGGTCCGCAGCCCCCAGAGTACGGAGTCGAGCTCCTCTACCCAGTGCGTGTTAGACTCCGTTAAGGACCACACTAATCTGGGTTTAATGCCGCTCCTTATAAGACCGTTTGCTCGCTCAACCTGGCCATTGGGTTGAGGGTGATAGACTGAAGCATAATCGAGCTTGATGCCCATTTTGCTGCACTAGAGTTTTACCTCATTGGCCATGAAGTTCGTGCCATTGTCAGTGATGATGCTATGGGGGACACCATAACGGTGTACGACCCCGGATATGAAGTCTATCACCGGTCCGGATTCGGCTTGTTTTAATAGGTTTGGCCTCTATCCATTTGGTGAATTTATCCACCATGACCAGTAAGTATTTTTTCTTGTGGGTTCCCCCTTTAAGGGGTCCAACCATGTCAAACCCCCAGACCACGAAGGGCCACGTAATGGGGATTGTTGGGAGGGCGGTGGTTGGCATGTGGCTTTGATTTGCAAAGAGCTGGCAACCGGCGCAACGTTGGACCAAGTCCTGTGTATCTGCCCGGGCCGTTGGCCAATAGAATCCTGTACGGAAGGCCTTGCTTACAAGAGCCCGGGCTGCGGCGTGGTGACCGCCGAGTCCAGCATGAATTTCTGCCAAAAGGTTCCGCCCTTCCTCTTCGGAGATGCACCTTTGAAGGACTCTGGTAGTGCTTTTTTTGTACAATTCTCCCTCATGGACCCTGTAGGCCTTGGATCACCGAACTATGTAGCGTGCCTCATTTTGGTCCTCCGGAAGTTCCTGTCTAGTTAGGTAGGCCAGGAATGGTTCTGCCCACGGGGCAATGATGGCCATTATTACGTGGGCTGAAGGTGTTATTTCGGTGGCGGAGCCTCCAATTGTGTCAGAGTGTTTGGTATCGGGTATTTTGGCCGGGTCCGAACTATTGTTACCGGTGTCCCCTTCCCATACTACGGATGGCTTGAACAACCTCTCCAAAAATATGTTGGGGGGACCGCATCGTGTTTTGCATCGATGCGGGCGAGGATATCCGCCGCCTGATTGTTTTCCCGAGCCACATGGTGAAATTTGAGCCCCTCGAACCGAGCTGACATTTTTAGGACGGCGTTTCGATAGGCCGCCATTTTTGGATCCTTGGCGTCAAAGTCTCCATTTATTTGGGATATTGCGAGGTTTGAATCCCCACGCACCTCCAGGCGTTGAATGCCCATGGAGACTGCCATTCGAAGACCATGCAACAGAGCTTCGTATTTGGCTGCATTGTTGGAGTCTGTATACAATATTTGCAGTACGTACTGAATGGTATCTCCGTTTGGGGATGTCAGGACGACGCCAGCCCCTAGACCAGCCAGCATTCTAGAACGGTCGAAGTGCATGATCCAATTGGAGTATGCACCGTACTCTTTAGGGAGTTCATCCTCGGTCCATTCGGCGACAAAGTCGGCCAGTACATGCGACTTAATGGCTCACCGAGGCTTGTATGTATGTCTAACGGGAGGAGCTCAATGGCCCATTTGGCAATCCGGCCCATAGCGTCGCGGTTGTTTATGAGATCATTAAGTGGCACTTCCGAGGCTACTGTAATCGAACAATCTTGAAAGTAGTGTCACAGCTTCCGGGATGCCATAAATACTGCATAGGCTATCTTTTGATAATGTGGGTACCGTGATTTGCATGGAGTGAGGATAGTGGATACATAGTATACCGGCTTTTGAAGAGGGAATTTGTGTCCGTCCGCTTCTCGTTCGACGATGAGCATTGCGCTTACAACTTGATGAGTTGCCGCAATGTATAGTAGCATGGGTTCGCCGATGTTTGGTGCTGCTAGGATTGGGTTTGTTGCTAGTATGGCTTTTATTTCTTCCAATCCGGCTGTGGCAGCGTCCGTCCACTCGAAGTGTTCGGTGCACCGAAGGAGGCGATAAAGGGGTAATGCCTTTTCTCCTAAACGGGAGATAAAGCGGCTTAGAGCCGCCACACATCCAGTTAACTTCTAGATTTGTTTGAGGTCTGTTGGGGTAGCCAACTGTGACAAAGCTCGAATTTTGGCCGGATTAGCCTCAATACCTCTACTGGAGACAATGAAACCCAGGAGCTTTCCGGCTGGTACGCCGAAAACGCATTTTTCCGGATTGAGCTTGATGTCATATGTTCGGAGGTTGTCGAACGTGAGCCTCAAGTCGTCTATCAGAGAGTCGACGTGTTTGGTTTTGACGACCACATCATCTACGTATGCCTCTACCGTTTTGCCAATTTGTTTCTCTAGACATGTATGAATCATGCGCTGATATGTTGCGTCGGTGTTTTTGAGCCCAAAAGGCATTGTGTTGAAACAGAAGGGACCGTATGGTGTGATGAACGCAGTTGCGGCTTGGTCGGACTCTGCCATCTGGATTTGGTATTAACCGGAGTATGCATTGAGGAAACACAATGACTCGTGTCCTGCGGTAGCATCAATAATTTGATCAATCCGGGGGAGGGGGAAGGGATCCTTTGGGCAAGCTTTGTTGAGGTCCTTGAAATCGACACAAAGGCGCCAGGATTTATCCTTCTTTGGTACCATCACCAGGTTTGCTAGCCAGTCCGGGTGTTTTATTTCTCTGATGAATTCGGCCTCCAATAACTTGGCTAGCTCCTCTCCCATGGCCTGTCTCTTAGGTTCACAGAAACGCCGAAGAGTCTGCTTGACCGGCTTGAATCCCTTTAGGATATTGAGGCTATGCTCGGCCAGCCTACGTGGGATTCCTGGCCTGTCTGAGGGATGCCAGGCGAATATGTTCCAATTCTCGCGCAGGAACTCTCGTAGTGCGGCGTCCACGGCGTGGTTTAACTGTGCCTCGATGGAGGCTGTTTTTGTAGGGTCCGTTGGGTGGACTTGGAATTTAACTATTTCATCCGCTGGTTTAAAATAGGTGGACTTGGATCTCTTGTCGAGTATCACGTCGTCCCTGTCCACTCTGGAGCGTAGCGTGGTTAATTCCTCAGCCGAGAGGGCTTCGGATAATGCCTCGAGGGCCAGTGCGGCTGTTTTGTTTTCGGCGTAGAGTGCTGTGTCTGGATCACTGGCGAGAGTGATGATTCCGTTGGGCCCGGGCATTTTGAGCTTCATGTACCCGTAATGGGGTATGGCTTGGAAGATTGTGAACGCCTCCCGTCCTAAAAGAGCGTGATATCCACTGCTGAACGGGGCCACTTGGAATGTAATTTCTTCGGACCTGTAGTTCTCCGGCATGCCGAATACCACATCTAGTGTGATTTTCCCAGCGCAGCGTGCTTCCCGACTGGGGATGATTCCTCTAAAGGTTGTGCTACTTTGCTCAATGTGGTTCCAGTCTATTTCCATGTTTTGAAGAGTTTCCTCATAGATGAGGTTTAATCCACTGCCTCCGTCCATGAGTACTTTGGTGAGTCGAAAGCCGTCCACGATTGGGCTAAAGACCAGTGCGGCTGGTGCTCGGGCTGTTTGGAATTTAGGTTCATCACTGGCATTGAAGGTGATAGACGTGTCGCTCCATGGATTTATCGCTGCCACATGGCAGATTTCGACAATGCTGCGGAGTGTTCGCTTGCGCCTATTATTTGATGCGAAGGTCTCAAAGACTGTTAATACCGTATTGTTATCCGTGGGATGGTGCTCTGCGGCATCTAGGATGAGAAGATCCTCACTGCTTTTGGCCACCTGCCGGAGTATCCAACATGCTCTAAGGCTGTGTGTTGGTATGGTATCCGCCGTACTATGAATTTTGCAGGGGCCGTTAAGCCATCCCTCCAATACCGTTCCATGCCCTGTATAGGGTTTTTGTTTCTTGGCCACTAGCTCGGGTGTCTTATGATAGTGCACCCTTTTACTTCGGACTGGGTGTATATTCGGAGCCGGATTATCCCAAAATTTCGTTTCGGTTTTCCAGGCGCTTTCCATCGCACAGTACTTTCGTACTATGGATGCCAAGTCAGTGAAGCGTGATATATCATGGCGACTTAAGGCGTTAAGGATTCCCTTGTTCGTGCAATTATTGCAGAAAAGTGAGATTGCATCTTCCTCGCGACAGTCCTTAACCTTGTTCATCACAAGGAGGAATCTGGCCGAATAATGATGTACTATTTCATGGGGCTCTTGCCTGATGTGGGAAAGATCGTTTATGTCTGGGTGGGTGGGTGGATTTGAGTCCGGACCCCTACCTGATCTAAGACCCAGGGGCCGAGGGGTTTCCGATCTTGGAAGTTCGGATTCCGGTATGTTGCCCGATGAGTCTGGCCCGCTGCCTGACTCTAGGTTCAGGGTTTGGGTGATGTCCTCCCGTGAACGGGTATCCGGCTCGGAGAGCTCCGGTATTCGGACATAGTTATTCCTCAAGGTAGAGGAAGAATCACCGCATTGTTCCTCCACCACCGCTACATGATGGGTGACCGGTGGAGAGTTAGTCTCCCTTCGATTGGGTTTAAGCCCAATCCGATCATAGTCCATAGTGACTCCCAAGGCGGCAATGCGATCCAGGAGTTCGTTTAGGGAGGAGAGCTCCATTGGATCTATCTGCTCGGCGAATTCCGAGCCGGCGTGGAGGCTGTTTTCGATGACCCGAGAAGTCGTCGTCGGTGCAGCAGCCGAACAGGTGGTCATGAAGAAACTGCCTAGCCGGAGAGTTTGGCCGACAGCCAGGGCTCCCCCGGTGGTAATGTTGTTTTTAACAATGAGATGAGGCATCCTTCCTTATTGCGACATCATCGAGGAACTCTCAATGAAATCACCAATGTCAGTGTCAAAACCGGCGGATCTCGGGTAGGGGGTCCCGAACTGTGCGTCTAAGGCAGATGGTAACAGGAGGCAGGGGACACGATGTTTTACCCAGGTTCGGGCCCTCTTGATGGAGGTAAAACCCTACGTCCTGCTTGATTTATTCTTGATGATATGAGTATTACAAGAGTTGATCTACCACGAGATCGGAGAGGCTAAACCCTAGAAGCTAGCCTATGGTATGATTGTCTGTTGTCCTACGGACTAAAACCCTCTAGTTTATATAGACACTGGAGAGAGCTAGGGTTACACAAGGTCGGTTACAAAGGAGGAGATATCCATATCCGTACTGCCTAGCTTGCCTTCCACGCCAAGTAGAGTCCTATCCGGACACGGGACGAAGTCTTCAATCTTGTATCTTCATAGTCCAACAGTCCGGCCAAAGGATATAATCCGGCCGTCCGGATACCCCCTAATCCGGGACTCCCTCAACGGTGATCATCCAGCGACTCCGGCACTGTGAACGGGTAGCACGTCTCATACTTGATGTTCTTCGCCAAGGGCCAGTAGTGATCGTCGCACGCCTACGTCAGGTGATGCACGATGTCCACCGGCGAGCCCCAAAACGGCACCAGGCACTCATAGCAGTAGACGAAGGGCTCCTTGGAGGCATCGACCAGGCCGTCCATGAAATGGGAGTGGCTATAGGGGACGTTCCACCAGTTGAATATATGAGCAAGTTACTACGAGATTTAGTCCGAATAAGCACAAAATAAATCATGACGGCTATAACAGAGATTAAACTAATCGTGCAGACTAGCATAATAGATGAATAGATCGAATCTAGGGGATAGACTAGAAACATGAATTCTACCATGATTTCGAACAGGAAGGACAGAAACACATACGGTGCAATGGGAGAAGCACCATTGGCATTGAGGTTGTCGCCCATGTCATTGAGGAAGAGGTTGCCGAGGTCGGGGAAGAAGTCGTTGCTGCTAGCAGTCGCGAGAGTGCGCTCCCCAAATTTCAGCAGCGCCCGCCGAATGGAGCGCAGGAGGGAGTGGTTGTAGGGGACGTTGCGGTCGCCGAATGGAGCGCAGGAGTAGCCCACGAAGGAGTAGATGGTGCTCCTCCCTAGTCTCTATTCTTATCTCTATCTCTACTACTCTTCTTTGTTTTTTTATCTATACTATACTACTATATAGTGTACCAATTTTGAAAATTTGAAACATGGGTCTAAGAAGTAGTTTCAGCCATCGATAGGGTCAATCCTATGGTTCAGAATGGACGGATTCGCATCTACAGTATCCACCATGCAGTTGGTTGTTCATTCTAGAGAAATCTAGGCCCACCCGAATTGTTTATTGCAGGACATCGCGTTTGTGCACTGCAAGGTTGGGCCACGTAGATAGAAGGACACTATCCGGCCATGGACTGATGGACTTGCATCGCAGCAAACTGCAGTCACGCCAGACTTTCGGTCATGTACTCCCATCTCCATCCTTCTCCTAGAGCGTATCAAAGTACTGGTAGCTTTTCATGTGTCCCAAGGCATCACATGATTTTATATAGCCTAACTTTGCATCCTGTCCATCCATGAAATAGCATTAGGGAATACGACATGTATATGATAGTACAATGGTTAAGTCATCTATCACACTACACAAATACATGAGATGGACAAAAAATTATGTTACCAAGTTTTGCAACCATGAAAATATTTTTATTTGAAGAAAAAATGTGACTAGGACATTTTGATTAGTGAAATTAGGATAGTTGTCATGATAACTTTACATACAAACATAACAGAATTATTGATTTGTTAGACTTTTCAAGGACTTCTTTTTTAAAGAAAAAAATCAGACTGGGAGATCTGTATTCACGAATTGAACTTTGCACGTGCTATGCACGTACCAGCGTACTAGTAATAATATACTAGTTGTAGTTGTCAAATCGAATAGTACTGCACCGTCCACTGCACGCCCGGCTGACCACGCCTCCTCGCCTCCATCAAACCCCTCTGTTAAACCCGCATGCAAACCGAGAAACCTACTCCGGCCCGTGGGAGGAAATTTGCTGGTTGCCGTTGAGAATAATAGAGTCACGTCCAATCCATTTGAGTTAATTGCGTGTATGATTCTCCCTCTATAAAAAGTTAATTGCATCCTTAATCTTATATTCTAAGTACTCTGTGGGTTCCACTGTCAGTACAGTGTACATGACTTGCAGGCTGGCTACAGATTCGTACAGAAAGTTAAAAAAGAAATAAATCCATCCTTAATCATGTATTCTAAGTACTCTGTGGGTTCCACTGCCAGTACAATAGCGAAAGAAGTATAGTATATATTAAAAAATATATAAAAATCTGAAGTTTAGGACAGAATTCGAACTCAGGTTATCGCGCTGCGAGCATCTGGCCCGGACCAGTACACCAGGTATTGGTTGCGGAGAATGCAAGAGATAAACCTTTATAACAATGAGCCCGTCCGTTGCAACGGATCCAAAGTAGAATAATACATATTCACAATTTGAAAGAAAATAGTTTACTTTTGATATACATATCACTAAAAATATCTTATGTTTCACTGCAAACAGTTTATTTTTTATATAACAATGATTGGACCAGTATTGTGATCACTCAAGCAAGTTGTCTGACTTTGATATGACCCTACGCTGCTGGTATGTGTCTCGTAAGCCAAGTGACGTGCTATAGTCATCATCACCTGTCCACTTTCCGCAGCACATATTCACTTCTCCGTCTTTGTCAGCTCTTCCATCCCCGCTAAGGTGCCTCCCCCCTCGTCCAATCTTCCATCCCCGCTAAGGCGCCTCCCCCCTCGTCCGAAACGCAAGCACTAACAATGGCAGAACCGAGCAACGCCTGCCGAAAGAGTGGCTAGAATTCACTCCCCATAGAGGTAATCAAGCTCATTGTTTCGCGTGTGGACAATCTCAGTACCATGCCGCTCGCCGCGTGCTCGTCGGGGCTGTACCGTTTACTCAAAGCCCTCAGGCCGGAGCTTTTTAAGCTAGCTCCTTGCTTGCTGATGCCGCCCGATCTTCAGAAACGGCGTGTCACGCAGCATAACGATCATAGGGTGGCAAGCATCAACCCCCTTGACGGCGATCTGATCCCCGTCACCCTCAACTACATTAACGGTATGTACTGGGTCGGCATGAACACATCTTGGATGGTGCTCGTCGATGGTCGTGGCAAATGGATGCTCGTGGAGGTTTACACCCAGCGATTGATCCCCCTTCCTTCGATTAACACTGCACTGCTTTGCCACCGCGACCCAGAATACTCGAAATCTTCCAGTAGCCAACATGATACCAAGTTTGATTTGCTCAAGGTTGTAATCTGCCAAGTGCCCACAAGATCTGTGAATTATAAAGACTTCAGGCTAATTGCGTTCTTCAACAGCGGTCTCGCCTATCTGACAGGTCACTGCGGTAAGTGGATAAATCTGCACGTCCATCGCAGGATCATACATCCTCCATGGTTCTCTGATGCCATTGAACACAAGGGCTTCATTTATGCTGTCGACTCCTTCTATGGCTGAACGTATTGCTGGCCTACTCCAGTCATCGCTACAAACGGCTGTTACAATAGTATGTTACTTTCCTATGATATCATGATGGCTTGCTTATATTACTTTCAACATTTACTAAAAAAATATTCATGCTCATAACATGCTGTTCTTAAGATTGACTACATCAAGAGCCCTTTTCTATTTGACTCCAACTTTTTTGAGGGTTATTTGACTCCAACTTGATATGATGTTGTAGGCCGCCTGGTGTCCCTACCCTTCCTAATCCCGTAACCTTTCAAAGAAAAGCGGCATGGCAATTGCAGGTGGTTCCTGGCTCGATCAGACGATGGCGAATGATTGATGATCGTTCGCACGTATCGAACGTGTTGTTTTGCAGAATACAATCACAGTCATTGCAAGGTCTTTGAGCAGGATCCCAACTTCTCTGGGCCTTCAGGATTTTTTGACTGGAGGTTGGTAAGTAGCCTTGGTACATGCTCTCTGTTTGTTGGACTGAATTATCCGATTAACCAGGAGATAACCGACGGCAAGGATCATGATGGCAGCGCGGTTTCGTTCATCAGGAAAAACTGTGTGTACACAGCGTACTATGCGTCTCTGCATGCACCATACCCTGATATGTGCCGCCACGCTCTGCACCCCAAAGTAGGAGAGAGGGTCACAAGCATCAGACTTCTACCTGCTAGCTGGAGTTTCCCCTGTCAGGCACCCATCTGGTTCAAGCCGTCAGCCAATCTCCACAGCTTAATAAATAGTAACGTCTAACTGAACCAGTTAGTTAGATGCGTACACTTGGTGTAGTAGGATCTTTATTTAGTTTGATGCATATACTTGTTCTTTTTGGGTAGTCCTTTTGTAATGATGGCTGATGTTTGGTTTGGAAGAGAGAGTTGCGTCTTCACTCTTCTGGCCTGCTTACTGCTTCTGTTGCACCCCCCAACCCTGGTTGCTGCTGTTGTTGTTTTCAATGTACAATCAGTAGTATATCTCATCTGTTGGTTGAATAAATGTGTTGTTAGAACGACAAACACAATGGTATGGAAGTCATTGCAAAGTTCGATCCTTTAGTGCCCCGTACCGTACATAGCGCATACTATTTTTTGTACAGAACACATTTTTCACTTGTTGATAACATGCAGCCCACTGATGAAGGCCCAATAGAGAAGCCCATAATTAACTGGAAGGGAGGCTCTCACATGAATCCGGCCCAGGTACATGCTCATGGTCCCCTAAACATAAATAAGTAAATAAATAAATAAAGCTAAATGCTCATGCACCAGTTCTTTAAATTCACAATTTAACAGGAGGATATTATTTCCTATGATAGTGTCGTTACATTAGTTGATATTATTCTTTGGCAAAGATAGCAACCAGTCTTTTTTCTCCCAGCATTTTCTTCCTGCAACCAGCGGACCCATGCAAATCATAGTCAACGTCGTAAATAGATCCAGTCCATTTTTTAATTTTCAATAAGAATGTCCAACCCAACCCAGCACATTGGCGACAACAGTTTATCCTCCGCCTTGATGCGCTCGCCGCGCCGCCGCCGTCCGGCCCTGTCAACATAGTTTTTTTTTGAAATGGTACCTGTCAACATAGTGAATCGGGAGAGGACTGTAGTTGTGAGTATGACAGTACGGATGTCGGAGTAATGGGCCACGGGTAGGCCAACCCGAGGCCCAGAACCTTTCAAGACATCGGGGCAGGCTGCGCCCCTCAAGACCCCAAGACGAAGAGCCGCCTTCTAAGGAGCCAACGGCAAGACGGCCGACTGACCACTCACGGCCGAGTCCCAGGGACGACTGTAGGGATAAGCCGACTCCTGACTGGCGACTTCCAGAGAAGCTGGCTTTGGGGAGTCGGCCTGCGACTCCAACAAACCCCATGACCTCATCAAGAGGGACGGGGCAGGGGAGTGGCTACAGTGAAGCCCACTCCCACCCCTTACCAAGGGCAGACATGGCCACAGCACGCCGTACCCCGGAAGATCTCCGTGCGGCGTGGCACTGTTGCCATACCGGACCTAACATCAGCACCACAGGATCGAATCCTGTACCCACGATGGCTTGTCTGTACGGCCCAAAGGCAGCGGGTCCCACCAGTCAGTGAGACCCCAGGAGACGGCAAGAGGACCACCAGTCGGACCCGTCGGGAGTCGGCCCCGGGGAGTCGGCCGAGCCCTCCCCCGGGGCCCACGCGCCATTAATCAAGATGTGATGGAGAGTGGCAATAGTGATCGCCCGCTAGGCGGCAGGGCTGTTGCCACGACCCAATGATCAAGCCCGCGTCATCAGAAGCGCGGCTACAGTAATCAGCAGCCGGCAAGACCCGCCCGCGGCGGATGCGGCCTGTCGGCTCCATACCAGGCCAGTCGGCGGGGCCCACCAGTCGGCGGGCCCCAGCGGTCGGCAGGGAAGACGGAGGCCAGAGGCGCTGACGGCTGGTCCTGCGTCCAGCCGGATTACCATTGTACCCCTGGGGGGTAGGCCTATATAAACCCCCCAGGGCACCCATGCAAAGGGTTGGAACCCATTAGCTCTAGACCAGATCATATAGGAGGGAGAGAGCTAGCCTTGCCCTCTCCCACCTCTAGGAAACAGCTCAAGGAGCAATCGTGTAGACACTTCGCCATAGTGATCATGCGGAGACCCCGTAGAGCAGCAGTAGGGGTATTATCTCCCCGGAGAGCCCTGAAGCTGGGTAAGATTCGCCGGTGTGCATGTCTTCGCCTCATCCCGTTTCCAGGCACCGGCGACGTTCTACTCGCCCCCACCATGATAAGCCATCCTTTGGCCTATGTCGCACCTAACCCCCGACATTTGGCGCCCACCGTGGGGCATGGTGCACCGCCGTTCGGAGACCTGTTCTTGACGGGAACCCTTTTTCTCCCTGGCGAGCGCAGCCAGCCAAGCACGCCAGACGGGGTTTGCGCCGACGCGCTGCGCGGCATTGAGATCGCCTGCTCAGCCAGCTGCCTGGCCAAACTTGTCGGCGAGGTTCGCCTCTCCGATGAACCTGCATCCAACGCAGGCACGGGCGGCACCGAGAGCCTCCTCGCGGGCCTCCTCGATCAACTCCACGTTTCCGGCGAGCCTGCCGCAGACTTGGAGTCTGTAGGCTCCACCGACCCGATGCTGGTCGACTCCGACACCGCGTCGCTCGACGCGTTCCCCACCAATGTGGTGGTCTACGACGAACCTCTCCCTCACGCGGAGAGCAATGGAAGCACCGTCACCGAGGTGCTCGTCATCAGCCATGACGAGCTCCCCGGCGGAGGAGCGCACGACTCACTCAGCGCGGCGCTACAAGACCTAACTGCGCCCATTCCGGAAGACGCTGACGCAGAGACGTTGGAGGCGCGCCGCCTTCAGCTCGTTGAAGGCGCGAAGAAGCTGGCCAGCATTAGACGCTTGTCAGAAGCCTACCAGCGGGAGATGGATCGCGCCGCCGGTGGCTCACCGGCCCCGGCGGGGCCCAGCCGCCTTGGCGCGGTCCAGCAGCGCGGCGTAGTCATCGCCAACCTGTTTGGGGCAAGCCGCCCTGTGTACGCTACACCAGCAGAGAACATACGAGCCGCCCAGGCAGCGGCGGACGAGCTGGACAATTTCGAGGGCGAAGAACGCCGCCTCATGATGGAGCGAGTCCAGTGGCTCCTCGATGCGGCTGCCGCGCAGAACGAGGCCGGCTGCCGCATGGAGGCGCCGCAGCGGCAAAACGACGACCTTCGCCGAGATCAAGGCGCGACGTCTCGGACGCCGACTGGCGGCGCCCGAGGAAGAAGAGACAAGGATCCGGCTGTCAGCCACAGTCGGACTCGCATTACCATAGAGCGCGACCGAGATGGCCGCCCAACAGCAGTGGAACGACAGGACAACTGTCCGCCTCCCCCTCCTCGCAAGGAGAGGCGAGTCTCCCTGCCGCCTGTTGACCATCCGACTCTCGGCAACCGCCTTGGCCGCCGAGAGGGAGTTGGAGAGAATGACGCCCGCCACCGGATCGACCGACTTCACCGATCCCTAGCGCTGGAAGAAGAAGACGAGCTGCATCTGCCTTGTTTCGGGCCCCGCATTCGGGGTGAGCCCTTTCCTAGAGGGTTCACGCTCCCAAGAGACACGCCCAAGTACACCGACTCTGTGAAGCTGGAAGACTGGCTAGTCGACTACTCCACGGCTGTCAGCATAGCAAACAGCAACAAGCGTGTCGCCGTAAAGTACGTTCCGCTCATGCTCCAGGGCACGACCCGGACATGGCTGAACAGCCTGAAGCCCCGTAGCATCAACAACTGGGTCGACTTCACCGAAGCGTTCGTCCGCAACTTCACCAGGACGTACAAGTGTCCTCCCAAGCCTCGTCAGCTCTCCTTGTGCGTGCAAGGCCCCGACGAGTCGACTCGCGATTACCTCACACGTTGGGCCGAGCTTCAGAACTCCTGCGAGGGCGTGCACGAGGTGCAGGCCATCGAGTACTTCACAGCCGGGTGCAGAGAAGGCACCCTCCTCAAGCACAAGCTCCTCTGCGACGAGCCAGAAACCGTCGACGAGCTGCTGATCATAGCGGACAAGTACTCCACGGCCGACTCCTCCATGAAGGCGGAGATTCAAATCAGCACGACTGGCAAAGTGGCCCCTCAAGCTCCAAAAACTCTGGCGGGAGATGCCAACCGGCGACAACAGCAGGGCAACCACAAGCGCAAGGCCCCGCAGCCGGCTTCCAGCAGCCGGCAGGTTGCGACCGTTGAAGCCCAGCAGCCGGATGAGCAGCCTCCGCCCAAGCGACAGAAAGGCGGCAAGCCAAACTGGTTGCCAGCCTTCTCCTACGAGCAGAGCCTGGATGGACCTTGCAAGTTCCATAGTGGCGCGAAGCCGTCGAACCACACCACCCGAAAGTGCCACTGGCTCACCAGGATCGCCAAGGGAGACGGCCTCCTGCCTCCCCCGCCTGCTGGGCAGCCGCCTCCGCCTCCGCCCCAGCAGCCAGCTGTCAGGCCAGTCGGCGCAGTACAAGACGAATACCCTGAAGAACACGGAGCCTACTTGGTGTTTACCAGTATGGCTGATAATCGATGCAGCAGGCGGCTGCAGCGACAAGAGGTGAATGCGGTAGCATCAGAGACGCCAGAGTTCATGCACTGGTCCGAGAAGCCCATCAGCTGGAGCAGGGCTGACCACCGAGAGGTGATGCCAAGTCCGGGCTCCTATGCCTTGGTCTTGGACGCCACCTTTGCTACGGATAGATGAGCCGCGCGTTTCTCGCAGGTTCTGATAGACGGAGGCAGCATCATCAATATCCTGTACAAGGACACCATGGAGAAGTTAGGAATCAAGCAAAGACAGCTTCAGAACAGTCGGACTGTGTTCCACGGCATTGTTCCTGGGCTTTCCTGCTCACCAATCAGCAAGATCCTGATGGACGTCCTCTTTGGAGACAAAGATCACTTCCTCCGAGAGTCTGTTTGGTTTGAGGTGGTGGACCTCGAGAGCCCATACCATGCGGTACTCAGCCGACCCGCCTTGGCCAAGTTCATGGCGGTCCCCCACTACGCCTACCTCAAGATGAAGATGCCCAGTTCCAGGGGAATTCTGACTGTAGCCTGCGACTACCGAAAGTCGTCTGCCTGTGCGGCTGAGAGCAGTCGGCTGGCCGAGTCCCTGGTAATCACGACCGAGAAGCGGCTCCTTGAGCGAGTTGTGGCGATGGCCGGCAAGCGGCCTGAGGTATAGCCCAACCCAAAGGATTCGGAGGCTGAGGGTTCGTTCAAGCCGGCCAAAGAGACAAAGAAGATACCCTTGGATCCGGAGCACCCAGAGAGGTACGCCGTCGTAGGTGCAAACCTCGACAGCAAATAGGGCGAGCTCGTCGATTTCCTCCATGAGAATCGGGACATCTTCGCATGGTCCCCCAAAGACATGCCAGGTGTACCGACGGAATTCGCCGAGCACAAGTTACATGTCCGATCTGATGCAAAGCTGGTCAGGCAGCCCCTGCGCCGCCTATTAGAAGAGAAGAGAAGAGTTGTCGGAGAAGAGATAGCTCGACTCCTAGCAGCCGGCTTCATTATGGAAGTGTTCTTTCCAGAATGACTAGCAAATCCGGTCCTGGTACTGAAGAGAACAAGCAGTGGCGAATGTGTATTGACTACACGAGCCTCAACAAGGCCTGCCCAAAGGACCCATTTGCTCTACCAAGAATCGATCAGGTGATAGACTCCTCGGCCGGATGCGAGCTGTTGAGTTTTTTGGATGAATACTCAGGATATCACCAGATCAAGCTGAACCCGGCTGACAGACTGAAGACCGCCTTCATCACACCGTTTGGAGCCTTCTGCTACCTCACCATGACGTTCAGCTTGAGGAATGTCGGCGCCACCTTTCAGCGTTGCATGTAGAAGTGCCTCCTCAAACAGCTCGGCAGGAACGCCCATGTCTACGTAGACGACGTGGTGGTGAAGACGGAAAAGCGTGGAACGCTGCTGGAAGACCTCAAGGAGACCTTTGAGAACCTATGCCGATTCCAGATCAAGCTCAATCCCGAGAAGTGTGTCTTCGAAGCACCAGCCGGCCAACTCCTTCGCTTCCTGGTCTCTGAACGCGGCATAGAATGCAACCCAGTAAAGATCAAGGCCATTGAGAGAATGGAGGTACCCAGCCGACTGCTGGATGTGCAAAAGTTCACCGGCTGCTTGGCGTCCATTAGCCGATTCATCAGTCGGCTGGGCGAGAAAGCTCTCCCCTTATACCAACTCATGAAGAAGACCACTTTTTTCGAGTGGAACCATAAGGCAGACGAAGCTTTTCTCCAGTTGAAGAAGATGCTGACTACTCCGCCCGTCCTGGCGGCTCCGACTCCCAAGGAATCTATGCTCCTGTACATCACCGCCACCAGCCGGGTGGTCAGCACGGTCATTGTAGTTGAACGCAAGGAGGAAGGCAAGGCATTACCTATCCAGAGACCGGTATATTACCTGAGCGAAGTACTGTCGACCTCCAAGCAGAACTACCCCCACTACCAGAAGATGTGCTATGGTGTACACTTTACTGCCAAGAAATTGAAGCCTTACTTTCAAGAGCATCCAATCACGGTGGTCTGCATGGCCCCGCTGGCCGAGATCATTGGTAGCCGAGACGCTTCTGGCCGAGTGGCCAAGTGGGCCATAGAGCTGGCTCCCTACACCATCCACTACCAGCCCCGCACCACTATCAAGTCACAAGCACTGGCCGACTTCCTCGTCGACTGGGCCAAGACCTAGTACCTACCTCCAGCGCCTGACTCCACCCATTGGCGGATGCATTTCGACGGCTCCAAGATGCGCACTGGCTTGGGAGCCGGCGTCGTCCTCACGTCTCCTAAAGGCGACAACTCAAATACGCACTGCAAATCCATTTTGCCGCCTCCAACAACGTCGCCGAGTACGAGGCGCTCATTCACGGGCTCCGGCTTGCCAAAGAACTTGGCATCCGCCGGATCTTGTATTATGGCGACTCGGACTTAGTGGTCCAGCAGTCATCTGGTGACTGGGACGCGAAAGATGCAAACATGGCGAGTTACCGTTTCCTCGTGCAGCAACTCAGCGGGTATTTCGAAGGGTGTGAGTTCCTCCATGTGCCAAGAAACGACAACGGCCAAGCAGACACCTTGGCACGAATCGGCTCTACCCGCTAAGTAATACCATCCGGCGTCGCCCTTCAACGCCTCCTCAAGCCGTCTGTCAAGCCTTCACCAGAATCAGACTCCATTTTTGTGCCGGCTCCTCCCGAAGACGTCGGATCCGACTCCAGAGCCCCGGCAGTCGGTACGGGGATTTTGGCAGATAGCTCCAAAGCGCCACAGTCGAGCCCGGCCCGGGGACTGCGACGGCGGACTCGAAGACTCCAGAACTCGACCCAAGGGCCGCGCCAGCCGGCCTGGGGACTTCATTAACCCAGCAAGCGGTTGTTGACTCCAACCCGCTGCCTCCCAGCCCAACCGCCCTCGTCCAAGTCACAGTTCTGGCAGTCGAAGAAATAGCAGCACCCTCATGGGCCCATCCCATCCTCAAATTCCTCGTGAGCAAAGAGCTGCCAACTGATGAGACCTCAGCTCGGCAAGTACAACGCTGGGCGGCAGCCTACACCATAGTCAACAGAGAGCTGGTCAGGCGCAGCGTCACTGGTGTCTACCAACGCTGCATAGAGCCAGAGCAAGGCCAAGCAGTTCTCAAAGACATCCATCAAGGTGAGTGCGGCCACCATGCGGCTTCAAGAGCGCTCGTCGCAAAAGCCTTTCGACATAGTTTCTTCTGGCTGACTACCTTAGAAGAAGCCAAGGAATTGGTCCAAAATGCAAAGGGTGCTAGAAGTTCAGCTCCAAGCCTCACCAGCCGGCTTCTGCACTCAAGACCATCCCCATTGCGTGGCCTTTCGCAGTTTGGGGTCTAGACATGGTAGGACCATTCAAGACAGCACGAGGTGGCCTAACTCACTTACTCGTCGCAGTAGACAAGTTCACCAAGTGGATAGAAGCAAAGCCAATCAAGAAGCTGAACAGTCCGACTGCCGTAACTTTCATCTCCGATATCACAATTCGGTACGGCATACCACACAGCATCATCACCAACAACGGCACAAATTTTGCCAAAGGCGCCTTGGCCCGTTTTTGCGCAACACAGGGCATCCGACTAGACCTAGCGTCCGTCGCCCACCCACAGTCAAACGGCCAGGTGGAGCGAGCAAACGGCCTCATCCTGTTCGGCATCAAACCCCGGCTGATCGAGCCTTTGGAGCGCTCGGCTGGCTGCTGGCTCGACTAGCTACCAGCCGTCCTATGGAGTCTGCGCACGACTCCAATCAAGTCAACCAGCTTCATGCCTTTCTTCCTCGTCTACGGTGCCGAAGCCATCATCCCAACAGACATAGAGTTCGACTCCCCATGAGTTACCATGTACACCAAGGAGGAAGCAGAAGAAGCATGACAAGACGGCGTCGATCTACTGGAAGAGGGCCGGCTGTTGGCACTCAGCGAGTCCAGCATCTACCAGCAGAGCCTGCGCCGATACCACAGCAGGAAGGCCAAGCCAAGATCTTTCAAGAAGGCGACCTTGTGCTCCGGCTGATCCAGCGACCAGCCGGCCAACACAAGCTGTCGGCGCCTTGGGAAGGCCCTTTCATCATCAGCAACGTACTGGGCAACGACTCCTACTACCTTATTGACGCTCAGAAGCCCGGAGCATGCAAGAGGGACGACTCCGGCAAGGATACAGAGCGGCCATGGAATGCAAATCTCCTCTGAAGATTTTACAGTTGATTCAGTATGTACCACGCTACCTTTTGTATTAAAGTACCAAGACTTCGGGCCCCCCGAGACGAGCTCGGGGACTGCCCTCTTTTGTCTGTATGATAAAAATTATGCCTGCTAGTATGTTACTCTTTTTTATGCCGTTTGGCACTGGGCTCGACAAGTCGGCCCGGGGACTTGCCGCCTTGCACTATGAAATGCTTCCTGCAGTTGGACAAGTAGTGTGTAAACGCCTAAACCGTCTCCTGTCAGAAGCCGCAGCTCGTAGAGCGACTGTATGGTGGGCAGAAGTGAGGTAGAATGGGCATTCGCATGAAAAATGGCTAAGGACTCAAAGCATAAAACATAGCTCAAGATGGCTTCCAGCCTTTTTTCACAAACCGACTCTCGAATAGTCGGATCGCCGCCTTCTATTCAACTTGCTCAAAAACTATTAAAAACGGCTAAGTACTTGCCTTCCCAAAGTAGCCAAGCATTTGATCCAGCGGCAGTCCGCAGAGCGGCTGTCCGATTGGCAAGGCAGGCAACTAAGAGAAAGCGGCAAAGGAAAAAAAGCCAAAAGAGCAATGAGCAAGAAAAGATAGAACTCGGATAAATATATTTACATAGCATAGGCCCTTGGCCGAATCTTCGAGCAGAAGTTCAAAATACACCCCGTGGGTGGAATTGTGCGAATTAACAAGTTCTTCAAAGACTACTGAAGCAGATAAAAAAAAGGGTGAAGCGGCAGCTTAGGAAGCAGCAGGCGGATTTGGAGGGTTGGAGGAGGCGGCAGCGTCAGGCGTCGGGGCGGCCGGCTGGCTAGTCTCGGCTTGATCGCCTCCGGCGGTAGTCCGGTCGGTCGCACGCGGCTCGTTGCTGGAGGCGCGATCGAGCTGAGGCTGGCCGTCTGCTCCGTCTTCTGGTGCCTCCGTCTGGCCTCCGTCCTCCGCCTCGCCTTCCTCCTCGATGCTGGAGCCAATCACCTCCGCCGAGTCCTCGCCGTAGTCTGGGTTCATCCCAAACCACTCCGGCGGTACCTCCTCGCCGTCTTCAGACCGCTCAGGGACGAAGATGCTGGTGTCGATGTACTCGGCGATCGCCGCAGCACGCTTGACGAGGACGTCTTCCGTAGCTGCCAGCTCCAGCTGGGCCTCCGACCGAAGTGTGCCCAGCCGGTCTAAATCCAGCCCCGGATACCACGCCTTGACGAACTCCAAGGCCCGGCGCGCTCCAGCTCGGGCCGAAGAACCCTTCCAGGCCTCAAGACGACCAGCCGCGACCTCTAGCCAGTCAGCCGTCAGGCTGGGGGTGCGCGGAGCCTACATGTCCGGCCACAGGGCGACAATCGCCTGGGCACCGACACGCTGAAACCGGCGCAGCACCCGGTGAGTCGGCCGAAGGCGAGCCTCGATGCTCAGGATGTGCTCGTCAAGGGTTCGGGGGGCGTCGGTGGTGATCTCTGCGCCCTCCGCCCTCCGACCTTCACAGTCAGCCTCGATGGCTTGGATGGCGGCCTGCGAGTGCCCAGGAAAGAAGTCTGCCAAGATGGAAGAAACAAAGAAGCAAGTCAAAAACCAGGAGTTGGCACGACTTATAATCGGCAGCTCGAAGAAAGAAAGTAAAGAAACTCACCATCAACGATGTCTTCAATCTCATGGAAGCCGGAGGCCAGCATCGCCTCCTTGTCACACCAGGAGGAGCGCTCGCTCGCGAACTCGGCCAGGAGGGCGGTCTCCGTCTCTTACGCCTCCCTCTGCGTCTTCACAAGCAGCTCCTTCTGCTCTGCCAATTGAGTGGCCAGCAGATCACGCTCCGTGGCGAGCTTGCTGCACTCCTCCACTTTGACGCGCAATGCGGAGTTGGCTTCGCTCAGCTGCTGTTGAAGAGCAGCGTTGGCTCCTGAAAAGAAGGAGGAAAGAAGGCGTTAAGTCATCAATAAAGAAGATCGTCGGGGAGATCCAGCCCGACTGCTTAGCAGTCGGCCCGAATCTTGGGGACTACAGCCCGCGGGTGCGCCAGCGTGCCCCCGCAGAAAAGAAAAAGGACTTACTCCGGCTCTCCGACAAATCGGCAGTCCGCTTGCCCAGCTCTTCAACATTACGGTTGAAGGCAGTGACGCGGAGGTTGTGGTAATCCTGCGTCAAGCGTTTCAGACAAAAAGTCAATACCCAGAGTTCATCAATTGGAGTTCCGGGCCGCCTGCTCAGCAGCCAGCCCGAAACTCAGGGACTACACCCAGTGGGTTCGCTGGCGCGCCCCCACAGAGAGGAACAAGGAAACAAGGACCAAAGGAAAAAACATACCCGGACGGCTGCCCGCGACGCCAGGTACGCCTTGGTGCAATTCTGGAGAGCGTCGCCCTCAGCACGAAGCTTCGCCTGGACATCCAGAAGCGCCTGGTTTAGCGGCCCTGTGCCGCCTCCTCGCACCCACCCAATGGGCGCGGCGCTCGTCGCTTCGGCGTCTGGGATCGCCGAGCTGGCGGTGCCGGCCTCCAGGGGGCGGGGTGCCAAAGTAGCCTTCTCTAGACGGCGGCGCGTCGGCGAGCCGACTTGGAGGAGTAACCTCGCCACGGCCTCGTCTTCGGTCGGCGGCACCGGAGGGTCCGCTGGCTGCTTGCCTTGTGCACTCTCAGATGGCGGCGGAGTAGGCGGCAGAACGATCATGTCCGGCGTAGAGGTGTCGCCGCCTTCCCTCTCCACGACGGGGTTCTCGCCGCCGGCTTCCCCAGACTGCCCCGTGAACTCCGGAGGCGGCGGCACAGAGTTTAGCGGGGTGACGAACATCGCCGATTGACGGCGTGCGGCCTCCTCAGCCTGCCGCTTCATCGCGGCGGCGGCTTCGGCCTCCGCCAGTTTTTTCTTGGCGGAGGCCTCCGCCCTATCGGCCTCCGCCTTCTCCAAGCGAACGGCCTCTTCTTCGTTGCGCTTCTCCTGCGCATTCCGCTCTTTCGCCTCCCGGAGGTCAGCAGCGGGGTCAATCTGCCGAGTGGTGGCGGACGTCTCCGCTGATCCCATGAAGGAGGCGGTGGTGACCCTCTCAAGAGTGAGGGGAGCCCTGAAGAAAGGGAAGCAAGCAAAAGACTCAGGCAAAGCCACAAAGAAAGAATAAAGCATTGAGACAGAATACTCACGCGGAGACCAATGGCGGTTTCTTCACTTCCTTACAAAAGCGGATGGCCTTCGCAGCCGCCTCGCCTGCCGGGTCGCCGCAGCCGAACCCTTGGGCTTCTTCGGCCGACTGCCGAACAAGGTCGGCACGGCCCTGCGCTTCTTCCCGCCGCCTGGAGCACCCGGCGCAGCAGAAGAGCCCACACCAGGTTGGCTGGCTCCTGGTCGATGGCGGGGGGCGACTTCTCCCACGGCGTCGTCGTCAGGCCAGTCGGCGAAAGTAGCCGAAGGCCTGAAGTCGCCTGCTGCTCCTCCTCCTCCCTTGGCGTCGTCCTCCAGAGCCGCCGCCCCCAGATCGGGGTCCTCGACGTCGCTCTCCGCCCGGTCGGCGAGGAACTCGCGGGCTGGCCCCGAGGTGCCGGCTGGCGAGTGGAGGAGGGGATTCTGACCAAAGCCGACTGGTCAAAACAAACTCGGCAAGAAAGAAGACAATCCAAAGAAAGAAAGGAAAGGTAACTCACCACGGGCGGGGGGTTGGCGCGGGATTATGGCTCCTTGCCGAACCACCAATCCTCTAGGAGCTTGCTGTCCAAGAGGTAGTTCACCATGAAGGCCACCTCCTCGTGAGGCATGTCCTTGGTGCACATCCGACTCGGGTCGCGGTGCCCGCTCATTTGGCATATCATATGTGGGCAGCCTTGGAGCGGGAGAACTTGGCGTGCCACGAAGACGGCCAGCAGGTCTGGACCAGTCAAGCCCTCTCACTGCGTCAGCACTCGGAGTCGCGCGATTGCGCCGGCCCCCGCAGGCGTCAGCGACTTGGCCCGGTACGACCAGTTGGGCAGTCTCCCAGCCGGCGGGCCTGCTTCGAAAGCCGGCAGGTTGACCCAGTCGCCCCTCATGGAGACGCTCCTGACGTAGAAGTACGATCTCTGCCACATCTTCACCGACTTTATCAGCGAGATGGAGGGGAAGGGGTTGTCGGCCCCCGACCTTCACACGGTGATAAAAGCGCCGTATTGAGCCGGCACGCCTGCAGCCTGGGTGCCGAGCTTGGAGAAGAAGAACTCCCCCCAGAGCTCGAGGGTGGGGAGTCCGGAAGGTCGCCTTGAGGTGCCTCCTGGACTGTCTCCCCTCGACCCGGTGCCTCTTGAGACAATAACTCGGCATTGTCCGTAGGGCCAGGGGAGGTGGCGGTCGGAAGTGGATCGCTCTCCATATCCGACGAGCCCAGGGAGCCGTCCGACGATACGTCGATACTGGCTCGTGGCGGTCTGTATAGTCATAATTCAGCGTTAGGAAAGGCAGTGCGACAAATGTATGCTATGAGTTGCTCTGGCATCCGAATACTTACGACTTCGCCAGGGGCTTGTCCCTGAGCAGCCACTCGTCTTCGCCTACGGCAGCGGTGGTGGAGTAGTCCGGAAGGAGAGTCCTTCCCTTCTTGGACCCGTCGGCCTCCCCAGTTGGGGCGGCCTTCCTTTTCTTGTCTCCCCTGGCTGGAGGGGGAGCATCTTCATCTTCCTCCTCGTCTTCGGGGGAGGAGTGCGTCACGGAGTTATCGGGCAATGAGTCCGATACCACCTGGCGCCGGGAACTCTTTCGAGTTTCCTTGGCCTTCTTGGCCTTCTCCGGCACCTTGTAAGGAGCCGGAGTTAGCATCTTCGTCAGGAGAGCGTCTGCTGGGCGTTCGGGCAAAGGAACCGGACAGTCGATCTGTCCGGCCGTCTCCTGCCAGTCCTGACAAAGGTATGGGAGCTTAGATCCTGCATAGAGTCAAACTATGAAAAACAAGTATCCTATGAGAGGTAAAACAGCTTACCGCGTTGGCTTGGCGCTTCGCGCAAAATCCGCGATCCTCGGTAGTGGGAGGAGGAACCTCGGCACCCTTAAATAGCACCTTCCAGGCATCCTCGTGAGTTGTGTGGAAGAGCCTGTTTAGAGTTCGGTGCTGGGCCGGGTCGAACTCCCACAAGTTGAAAGCCCGTTGTTGGCACGGGAGGATCTGGCGGATGAGCATGACCTGGACTACATTGATGAGTTTGAGCTTCTTGTTCACCATGTTTTTAATACATGTTTGGAGTCCGGTCAGCTCTCCCGAACTACCCCAGGACAGGCCCTTCTCTTGCCAGGAGGTGAGCCGCGTGGGGATGCCAGATCGAAACTCGGGGGCCGCTGCCCATTTAGGGTCACGCGGCTCGGTGATGTAGAACCACCCCGATTGCCACCCCTTCATGGTCTCCACGAAGGAGCCCTCGAGCCATGTGACGTTGGGCATCTTGCCCACCATGGCGCCTCCGCACTCCGCCTGGCGGCCGCTCACTACCTTCGGCTTGACATTGAAGGTCTTCAGCCATAAGCCGAAGTGGGGCTTGATGCGGAGGAATGCCTCGCACACGACGATAAACGCCAAGATGTTGAGGATGAAGTTCGGGGCCAGATCATGGAGGCCGTAGTAGAACATGAGCCCCCGGACGAATGGGTGGAGAGGGAATCCCAGTCCACGGAGGAAATGGGTAAGGAACACTACCCTCTCATGGGGCCTGGGGGTGGGGATGAGCTGCCCCTCATCTGGGAGCCGGTGCGCGATGTCGTCGGGCAGGTATCCAGCTCTCCTCAGCTTCTTGATGTGTCCCTCCATGACGGAGGAGACCATCCACCTGCCTCCCGCTCCAGACATGGTTGGAGAAGGTCGAGGTGGGAAAATACGGACTTGGGCGCTGGAGCTCGAGTGTGCGAAAATGGATGAGCAAAGGAGGAAGAAGGCGTGGATGAAAAGGTGAATCCTTATCCCTTTATATGGGCGGCCGAAACTATGCGCCCCCACTAGCCTGGTAAAACTCGCTTATCCACCAAGCGTCATAATCGATGGCGCAGTTGGGTTACCCACACCCGTATTGATGAGAATCCCGTAATAAGGGGAACACGATCTCTGCTTTGACGAGACGTGTCAAAAAACTGCCTCGCGTTATGTGCGGGGCTAGTTAAAGGAAACGGTTCAAATAATTACCGGGCCATGGCATAACGTCATGTTGCGAAAACAAGTCAGCGGATTAGATTTGTGGAAATATTATTCTCTCTACGGTGGAATGTGGAACTTATTTTGCAGGGTCGGACACTATCCTTGTATTCAAATTTTTCCGTGGTGTATTCGGAGGAGGAACCCGCCTTGCAATGCCGAAGACAATACTGTGCGCCGGACTAATCTTCATTGAAGCCTGGTTCAGGGGCTACTGAGGGAGTCCTAGATTAGGGGGTCTCCGGACAGCTGGACTATATCCTTTGGCCGGACTGTTGGACTATGAAGATACAAGATTGAAGACTTCGTCTCGTGTCCGGATGGGACTCTACTTGGCGTGGAAGGCAAGCTAGGCAATACGGATATGTATATCTCCTCCTTTGTAACCGACCTTGTGTAACCCTAACCCCCTCCGGTGTCTATATAAACCGGAGGGTTTAGTCCGTAGGACAACATACAATCATACCATAGGCTAGCTTCTAGGGCTTAGCCTCTCTGATCTCGTGGTAGATCTACTCTTGTACTACCCATATCATCAATATTAATCAAACAGGATGTAGGTTTTTACCTCCATCAAGAGGGCCCGAACCTGGGTAAAACATTGTGTCCCCTGCCTCCTGTTACCATCCGCCTTAGACGCATAGTTTGGAACCCCCTACCCGAGATCCACCGGTTTTGATACCGACAGCAACTGATACGACTCTACGTACACCGAACGTTTGCTTCCAACTAGCAACGAGAAATAAAACTAGGTTGTGGGTATGAAGAGGATAACTTTGTATGATATCGGAGAGCTAAAATATAAAAGCAGGTGTTGTTATCATGAAATTAGAATATATTACTAAATATTATAAATAGCGAGTGTGGAATAATGGTGGATCGGTGTGCGGAATTGTCCTAGGCAATAGTTAACAAGACCGGTAATCACTATTACAGTTTCATATGAGGGAGAGGCATAAGCTAACATACTTTCTCTACTTGGATCATATGCACTTATGATTGGAACTCTAGCAAGCATCCGCAACTACTAAAGATCATTAAGGTAAAACCCAACCATAGCATTAAAGCATCAAGTCCTCTTTATCCCATACGCAACAACCCCCTTACTCGGGTTTGTGTTTCAGTCACTCACGCAACCCACTATAAGCGAATCATAAATATATTGCAACACCCTACAACGGGAATCCCTCACGCTTGCGCGACACGGAGGGCACCATAAGACAGCACCAAAGTAAAACATACAACTCATACCAATCTAGATCACCAATCAACCCAAAGGCAAAGGATATCTACTCAAAACATCATAGGATAGCAACACATCATTGGATCATAATATGTGGCATAAAGCACCATGTTTAAGTAGGGATTACAGCGGGGTGCGGGAGAGTGGACCGTGTAAAATAGATGAGGGTGATGATGATGATGGTGATGTTGATGAAGACGATCACCATGGCGATGATTCCCCTCCCGATGGCACTCCGGTGCCAGAGAGAGAGGATGAGAGGTTCTCCCCCTTGTGCTTCCTCCTCCATGGCCTCCGTCCTAGATGGGGAGAGGTTCTTGGCCTTCATGGTGATGATGGCCCCTCCGGGATCCTCCTCCATGCCCTCCGGTGATGACGGCCCCCTCCGGCAGGGTGGCAGAGAGGGCCTAGATTGGTTTTCGGTGGCTACGGAGGCTTCTGGCGGCGGAACTCCCGATCTAGGTTAATTTTCTGAGGTTTCTGTATTTATAGGAATTTTTGGCGTCGGTCTCACGTCAAGGAGGTGCCCGAGGCGTCCACGAGGCAGGACCACACGCCTGGGGGGGCGCCCCCCACCCTCGTGGACGCCGTGAGACTCTCCTGGCCAAACTCTTTTACTCCGGGGTCTTCTTTTGGTCCATAAAAAATCGTCAAAAATTGGCACGTCAATTGGACTCCGTTTGATATTCCTTTTCCGTAGAACTCAAAAACAAGAAAAAAATAGAAAACTGGCACTGGGCACTAGGTTAATAGGTTAGTCCCAGAAATCACATAAAATAGCATGTAAATGCATATAAAACATCCAAGGTTGATAATATAATAGCATGAATAATTCATAAATTATAGATACGTTGGAGACATATCAGCATCCCCAAGCTTAATTCCTGCTCGTCCTCGAGTAGGTAAATGATAAAAGAAATAATTTATGAAGTGTGAATGCTAGCAACTGCATAAGTTTCATCAATGATATTTTCAATCACTTTTTATAACATCATTATATATCATAACAGTAGCTCATCTTCATAAAAATTTGCATGATCAAGTAACAAGCTATTCACATGTTAAAGTATAGATCATAAACTTTCTTGAAACTAATAAACTATATTCTCAGTCATCAAACAATTGCAATTCATCTTATTTTCAGGAAGGGTCTATGTCAGAGCTTTGGTTTAGCAAACTCCACATACTCAACTATCATTTAATCTTTCACAATAGATAACACTCACGTGATATTTATGGGTTCAAAGTTTTAATCGGACACAGAGAAAGATAGGGGCTTATAGATTCGCCTCCCAACCTTTTACCTCCAGGGTAATGTCAACAATAATAGTTCATGATAACTTACATCCAATTGTCAACAATAATCTTAATGCAAAAGAACGTCACTTTATATTGCCACTTGTTATATGGACCTTTATTATGCAGTCCGTCACTTTTATTTCTTCCACATCACAAGATCGTATAAAGCTTATTTTCTCCACATTAATATATCATACATATTTAGAGAGAAATTTTTATTGCATGCACCGATGACAACTTACTTGATGGATCTTACTCAATCCATAGGTAGGTATGGTGGACTCTCATGGCAAAACTGGTTTAAGGAATGTGTGGAAGCACAAGTAGTATCTCTACTTGGTGCAAAGAATTTGGCTAGCATGAGGGAGAAAATCAAGCTCAACATGTTGGATGATCCAAGACAATATACTTTATTTCGGATATAAGAAAACATAACCCATTACGTTGTCTTCCTTGTCCGACATCAACCTTTTAGCATGTCATATTTTAATGAGTGCTCACAATTACAAAGTTGTCCAAGATAGTATATTTATATGTGAAATCTCTCTTCCTTCAATATTCTTTCATGAATTGTTCAAGTGACCAATTCTACATTTGCTAACTTTCAATAAGTTTACTAACTATACTTATTCTATGTGAAGTCATTACTCCCCATGGTATAAGCATATGAAACATATATAAATTGATATTTATGATATTCAATTATTCAACCATTTACTCATAGGATATACATGAAGCACATGAGTAAATGACAAACTACTACAAAAGATAATAGTGAAGGACACTGAGTAGTCAAATAATTAACTAGCCATGGGAGGATTCTTTTTCATTTAATAATTCAGATCCAATGATTTTATTCAAACAGCAAGTAAAATTGAAAATACGATCCAAGCAAAACAAATATCATGTGACGAATAAAAATATAGCTCTGAATAAGGTATACCGATAGTTTTGAAGACGAAAGAGGGGATGCCTTCCGGGGCATCCTCAAGCTTAGGCGCTTGAGTCTTGCTTGAATATTACCTTGGGGTGCCTCGGGCATCCCCAAGCTTAGGGTCTTTCCACTCCTTATTCTCCTCATATCGATATCTCACCCAAAGCTTGAAAACTTTAATCACACAAAACTTAACGGAACTTTGTGAGATAGGTTAGTATGATACAGAGTAAACCATTCACTTTGGTACTGTCAAAGACAAGGTTCATAATTGTTCTCACACAATGCCTACTGTACCATATCATTTCTACAATTTACATTGAGAAATATAAGTCATAGAAACTAGAAAACAAGCAAACTATGCAATGAAAACAGAATCTGTCAGAAACAGAACAGTCTGTAATGATCTGAACACTAACCATACTTCTGCTACTCAAACAATTATGAAATAAATTGGTGGACGTGAGCAATTTGTCTATTAATCTTATTCAAAAAGAATCAGCACCAAAGCACTCTTCTATAAAAAATGGCAGCTAATTTCGTGAGCACAAAGTTTCTGTTTTTTTACAGCAAGATCACATTAACTTTCACCCAAGTCTTCCCAAAGGTCTTACTTTGCACTTTATTGAAACAAAAGCTATAAAACACGATTAATACAGTATCTTAATCATGTAAACACACAAAAACAATAAGGGTAAATATTGGGTTGCCTCCCCACAAGCGCTTTTCTTTAATGCCTTTTAGCTAGGCATGATGATTTCAATGATGCTCACATAAAAGATAAGAATTGAAACATAAAGAGAGCATCATGAAGAATATGACTAGCATATTTAAATATAACCCACTTCCTATGCCTAGGGATTTTGTGAGCACATAATTTATAGGAACAAGAATCAACTAGCATAGGAAGGCAAAACAAGTATAACTTCAAAACTTTAAGCACATAGAGAGGAAACTTGATATTATTGCAACTCCTACAAGCATATATTCCTCCCTCATAATAATTTTCAGTAGCATCATGAAAGAATTCAACAACCTAACCATCACATAAAGCATTCTTTTCATGATCTACAAGCATAGAAATTTTTCTACTCTCCACATAAGCAAAATTCTTCTCATTCGGAATAGCGGGATCACTAGTTCCTAAAGTTGACACTCTTCCAAACCCGCTTTAGATGATAGTATTATTCATACTCCAAAAGATATAAGTGAAGTTCATGGGTCATTCTACAATTATCGAGTGCGCTACTCCACCGGCTACTGTTCAACCAGCCCTCTCCAGGGGCTCTGATAATCTCCAAGTGCAAGGAATCATCGTAGCAATTTCCAAAGGTGGAAGTGATAAGTATGGAGTGTCGAACCCACAAGGAGCTAAAGGTAAGATCAATATTCTCTCCAGCCCTATCTGCCACTGATACGACTCTACGTACACTGAACGTTTGCTTCCAACTAGCAACGAGAAATAAAACTAGGTTGTGGGTATGAAGAGGATAACTTTGTATGATATAGGAGAGCTAAAATATAAAAGTAGGTGATGTTATCATGAAGTTAGAATATATTACTAAATATTATAAATAGCGAGTGTGGAATAATGGTGGATCGGTGTGCGGAATTGTCCTAGGCAATCGTTAACAAGACCGGTAATCACTATTGCAGTTTCATATGAGCGAGAGGCATAAGCTAACATACTTTCTCTACTTGGATCATATGCACTTATGATTGGAACTCTAGCAAGCATCCACAACTACTAAAGATCATTAAGGTAAAACCCAACCATAGCATTAAAGTATCAAGTCCTCTTTATCCCATACGCAACAACCCCCTTACTCGGGTTTGTGTTTCAGTCACTCACGCAACCCACTATAAGCGAATCATAAATGTATTGCAACAACCTACATCAGGAATCCCTCACGCTTGCACGACACGGAGGGCACCATAAGAAAGCACCAAAGTAAAACATACAACTCATACCAATCTAGATCATCAATCAACCCAAAGACAAAGGATATCTACTCAAAACATCATAGGATGGCAACACATCATTGGATCATAATATGTGGCATAAAGCACCATGTTCAAGTAGGGATTACAGCGGGGTGCGGGAGAGTGGACCACGTAAAAGAGATGAGGGTGATGATGATGATGGTGATGTTGATGTTGATGAAGACGATCACCGCGGTGATGATTCCCCTCCTGATGGCACTCCGGTGCCACCGAGAGAGAGGATGAGAGGTTCTCCCCCTTGTGCTTCCTCCTCCATGGCCTCCCCCTAGATGGGGAGAGGTTCTTGGCCTTCATGGTGATGATGGCCCCTCCAGGATCCTCCTCCATGCCCTCCGGTGATGACGGCCCCCTCCGGTAGGGTGGCAGAGAGGGCCTAGATTGGTTTTCGGTGGCTATAGAGGCTTCTGGCGGAACTCCTGATCTAGGTTAATTTTCTGAGGTTTCTGTATTTATAGGAATTTTTGGCATCGGTCTCACATCGAGGAGGTGCCCGAGGCGTCCACGAGGGGGGGGCCCACCCTCGTGGACGCCCCGGGACTCTCCTGGCCCAACTCTTTTACTCCGGGGTCTTCTTTTCGTCCATAAAAAATCATCAAAAATTGGCATGTCAATTGGACTCTGTTTGATATTCCTTTTCTGTAGAACTCAAAAAACAAGAAAAAAACTGAAACTGGCACTGGGCACTAGGTTAATAGGTTAGTCCCAAAAATCATATAAAATAGCATATAAATGCATATAAAACATCCAAGGTTGATAATATAATAGCATGAATACTTCATAAATTATAGATACGTTGGAGACGTATCAGGCTCCTGTTCAACCACCCCTCCACGGGCTACTGTTCATCCAGCCCTCCACCGGGTGGTCCTATTCATCCAGCCCTCCACGGGGTCCTGTTCATCCAGCCCCGACCGGCTCGATCGATCGGGGTCCTATTCATCCAGAGGCAACACCACGGGGTCCTGTTCATCCACCCCCACCGAGAACTGTTCATCCAAACCCCCCAGCAATGCTCACTGTTCATCCAGAGGCGGCATCGATCGACTTTAGTTAGCAGCAGTAGCAAAGGAATCGCTCGATCGGGTTCAGTTAATAGCCATCGATCGATCGCTCGGGTTCAGTAACGCGTAGCCTGCAGTGCCATCGCTCGGGTTCAGTTAGAGCCCAACGCCTCGCACCCACGCGCATGCGAGTACGAGAGAAACGCGCATCACTTGGCCTCGACCACCCACCGTAACCGGGAACACCCGATATTTTCCTCGCCCTCGCTTCTACCACGGTTTTTTCCATCATGGACGTCCCAAAGAATGTCATGCAGCTGCGTCTCCGGCACGCCCAGGACGAAAAGCCCATTTTCTGTCATGATTTTTTGTCATAGAAGTAGGACCCCACCACATCTATGATGATACTGGGTTTTGTCACAATTATCATCACAGAAGTGTCATAAGTATGACAAAAAAATTTCGTTCGGCCCACAATGTCACGGATGTGTCTTTTTTTTGTAGTGATACAAACTGGTCAAACAAACACTGCGGCGCTTTTATGAACCCAAACGTCAAGCCATGGGAGAGGAGCTAGCCAAGCTAATCGAGGCCGGATTCATTAGAGAAATAAAACACCTGGACTGGCTGGCAAACCTGGTGATGGTACCAAAGAAGGATAAATCCTGGCGCATCTACGTCGATTTTAAAGACCTCAATAAGGCTTTCCCTAAGGATCCCTTCCTTCTCCCCCGCATTGATCAAATCATTGATGCTACTGTAGGACACGACTCACTGTGTTTCCTCGACGCATATTACGGATACCATCATATCAAAATGAAGGAGTCCGACCAAGCTGCAACAGCATTCATCACCCCATATGGGCCATTTTGCTTCAACACCATGCCCTTCGGGCTCAAGAACGCTGGCGCCACCTACCAACGCATGATCCAAACAGGCCTGGAGAAACAGATCGGAAAGACAGTTGAAGCCTATGTGGACGACGCCGTAATCAAGACAAGGCACGTCAAAACACTAATAGACGACCTACGTCTCACATTTGACAACCTCCGCGCATATGACATTAAGCTCAATCTGGAAAAGTGTGTTTTTGGTGTCCCCGCAGGAAAGCTATTGGGCTTCATCGTCTCCAATAGAGGAATTGAAGCAAAACCAACCAAAATCCGAGCTCTGTCACAATTGGCTACGCCAACAGACCTTAAACAAGTACAAAAACTCACGGTTTGCATGGCAGCTCTAAGTCGCTTTATCTCCAGATTGGGAGAAAAGGCACTGCCACTCTATCGCCTTCTACGGCGAACTGATCACTTCGAGTGGACGGACGCGGCAACAGCCGGATTGGAAGAAATAAAAACACTTCTAGCGAGCAACCCAATCTTGGCCGCGCCAAACATTGGCGAACCCATGTTGCTATACATATCGGCAACACATCAAGTGGTGAGCTCCATACTCGTCGTTGAACGAAAACAGGACGAACACAAATTCCCACTTCAGAAGCCAGTATACTACGTATCCACTGTCCTTACACCAT